>NC_142286.1:18991217-19291217 GCF_965620075.1 Prunus avium | reverse complement strand
TCGATCCGAAATCAATAGGTGTTCCAAATTGGACAATTCAAGTTCAACGGCAGTTCGTTCCTAACTGGTGTGGTTGGTGTATTCCATACTTCTAAAGATTGGATTTCACTCAAAACTCACCAAATCACTCCTCCCACCATATTATGATGTGGCCCAAGTTTTGGGCTCGATCCGAAATCAATAGGTGTGAGAAATTGGTCAATTCAATTTCAACGAAAGTTCGTTCCTAATTGGAGTGGTTGGTGTATTCCATACTTCTAGCGATTGGATTTCACTCAAAACTCAACAAATGACTCCGCCCACCATATTATGATGTTGCCCAAATTTTGGGCTCGATCCGAAATCAATAGGTGTGAGAAATTGGACAATTCAAGTTCAACGGCAGTTCGTTCCTATTTGGAGTGGTTGGTGTATTCCATACTTCTAGCGATTGGATTTCACTCAAAACTCACCAAATGACTCCTCCCACCATATTATGATGTTGCCCAAGTTTTGGGCTCGATCCGGAATCAATAGGTGTTCCAAATTGGACAATTCAAGTTCAGCGGCAGTTCGTTCCTAACTGGAGTGGTTGGTGTATACCATACTTCTAAAGATTGGATTTCACTCAAAACTCACCAAATCACTCCTCCCACCATATTATGATGTTGCCCAAGTTTTGGGCTCGATTCGAAATCAATAGGTGTGAGAAATTGGTCAATTCAATTTCAACGAAAGTTCGTTCCTAATTGGATTGGTTGGTGTATTCCATACTTCTAGCGATTGGATTTCACTCAAAACTCACCAAATGACTCCCCCCACCATATTTTGATGTTGCCCAAGTTTTGGGCTCAATCCGAAATCAATAGGTGTTCCAAATTGGACAATTCAAGTTCAACGGCAGTTCGTTCCTAACTGGAGTGGTTGGTGTATACCATACTTCTAAAGATTGGATTTCACTCAAAACACACCAAATCACTCCTCCCACCATATTATGATGTTGGCCAAGTTTTGGGCTCGATCCGAAATCAATAGGTGTGAGAAATTGGACAATTCAAGTTCAACGGCAGTTCATTCCTAATTGGAGTGGTTGGTGTATTCCATACTTCTAACGATTGGATTTCACTCAAAACTCACCAAAAGACTCCTCCCACCATATTATGATGTTGCCCAAATTTTGGGCTCGATCCGAAATCAATAGGTGTGAGAAATTGGACAATTCAAGTTCAACGGCAGTTCATTCCTAATTGGAGTGGTTGGTGTATTCCATGCTTCTAGCGATTGGATTTCACTCAAAACTCACCAAAATGACTCCTCCCACCATATTATTATGTTGCCCAAGCTTTTGGCTCAATCCGAAATCAATAGGTGTTCCAAATTGGACAATTCAAGTTCAACGGCAGGTCGTTCCTTATTGGAGTGGTTGGTGTATTCCGTACTTCTAGCGATTGGATTTCACTCAAAACTCACCAAACGACTTCTCCCACCATATTATGGTGTTGCCCAAGTTTTGGGCTCGATCCGAAATCAATAGGTGTGAGAAATTGGACAATTCAAGTTCAACGGCAATTCGTTCCTTATTGGGGTGGTTGGTGTATTCCATACTTCTAGCGATTGGATTTCACTCAAAACTCACCAAATGAATCCTCCCACCATATTATGATGTTGCCCAAGTTTTGGGCTCGATCCGAAATCAATAGGTGTTCGAAATTGGACAATTCAAGTTCAACGGCAGTTCATTCCTAATTGGAGTGGTTGGTGTATTCCATACTTCTAGCGATTGGATTTCACTCAAAACTCACCAAAATGACTCCTCCCACCATATTATGATGTTGCCCAAGCTTTTGGCTCAATCCGAAATCTGTAGGTGTTCCAAATTGGACAATTCAAGTTCAACGGCAGTTCGTTCCAAATTGGAGTGGTTGGTGTATTCCATACTTCTAGCGATTGGATTTCACTCAAAACTCACCAAATGACTCCTCCCACCATATTATGATGTTGCCCATGTTTTGGGCTCGATCCGAAATCAATAGGCGTTCCAAATTGGACAATTCAAGTTCAACCGCAGTTCGTTCCTAATTGGAGTGGTCGGTGTATTCCATACTTCTAGCGATTGGATTTCACCCAAAACTCACCAAATGACTCCTCCCACCGTATTATGATATTGCACAAGTTTGGGGTTCGATCCGAAATCAATAGGTGTTCCAAATTGGACAATTCAAGTTCAACGGCAGTTCGTTCCTAATTGGAGTGGTTGGTGTATTCCATACTTCTAGCGATTGGATTTCACTCAAAACTCACCAAACGAGTCCTCCCACCATATTTTGAGGTTGCCCAAGTTTTGGGCTCGATCCGAAAACAATAGGTGTTCTAAATTGGACAATTCAAGTTCAAAGGTAGTTCGTTCCTAATTGGACTGGTTGGTGTATTCCATACTTCTAGCGATTGGATTTCACTCAAAACTCACCAAATGACTCCTCCCACCGTATTATGATGTTGACGAAGTTTTGGTCTTGATCCGAAATCAATAGGTTTGAGAAATTGGACAATTCAAGTTCAACGGCAGTTCGTTCCTAATTGGAGTGGTTGGTGTATTCCATACTTCTAGCGATTGGATTTCACTCAAAACTCACCAAATGAGTCCTCCCACCATATTATGAGGTTGCCCAAGTTTTGGGCTCGATCCGAAATCAATAGGAGTGAGAAATTGAACAATTCAAGTTCAACAGCAGTTCGTTCCTAATTGGAGTGGTTGGTGTATTCCATACTTCTAGCGATTGGATTTCACTCAAAACTCACCAAATGACTCCTCCTACCATATTATGACGTTGCCCAAGTTTTGGGCTCGATCCGAAATCAATAGGTGTTCCAAATTGGACAATTCAAGTTCAACGGCAGTTCGTTCCTAATTGGAGTGGTCGGTGTATTCCATACTTCTAGCGATTGGATTTCACCCAAAACTCTCCAAATGACTCCTCCCACCGTATTATGATATTGCACAAGTTTGGGGTTCGATCCGAAATCAATAGGTGTTCCAAATTGGACAATTCAAGTTCAACGGCAGTTCGTTCCTAATTGGAGTGGTTGGTGTATCCCATACTTCTAGCGATTGGATTTCACTCAAAACTCACCAAAATGACTCCTCCCACCATATTATGATGTTGCCCAAGTTTTTGGCTCGATCCGAAATCAATAGGTGTTCCAAATTGGACAATTCAAGTTCAAAGGTAGTTCGTTCCTAATTGGAGTGGTTGGTGTATTCCATACTTCTAGCGATTGGATTTCACTCAAAACTCACCAAATGACTCCTCCCACCGTATTATGATGTTGACGAAGTTTTGGTCTTGATCCGAAATCAATAGGTGTGAGAAATTGGACAATTCAAGTTCAACGGCAGTTCGTTCCTAATTGGAGTGGTTGGTGTATTCCATACTTCTAGCGATTGGATTTCACTGAAAACTCACCAAATGACTCCTCCTACCATATTATGATGTTGCCCAAGTTTTGGGCTCGATCCGAAATCAATAGGTGTTCCAAATTGGACAATTCAAGTTCAACGGCAGTTCGTTCCTAATTGGAGTGGTTGGTGTATTCCATACTTCTAGCGATTGGATTTCACCCAAAACTCACCAAATGACTCCTCCCACCGTATTATGATGTTGCACAAGTTTGGGGTTCGATCCGAAATCAATAGGTGTGAGAAATTGGACAATTCAAGTTCAACGGCAGTTCGTTCCTAATTGGAGTGGTTGGTGTATTCCATACTTCTAGCGATTGGATTTCACTCAAACTCACCAAATGACTCCTCCCACCATATTATCATGTTGCCCAAGTTTTGGGCTCGATCCGAAATCAATAGGTGTTCTAAATTGGACAATTCAAGTTCAACGGCAGTTCGTTCCTAATTGGAGTGGTTGGTGTATTCCATACTTCTAGCGATTGGATTTCACTCAAAACTCACCAAAATGACTCCTCCCACCATATTATGATGTTGCCCAAGCGTTTGGCTTGATCCGAAATCAATAGGTGTTCCAAATTGAACAATTCAAGTTCAACGGCAGTTCATTCCAAATTGGAGTGGTTGGTGTATTCCATACTTCTAGCGATTGGATTTCACTCAAAACTCACCAAATGACTCCTCCCACCATATAATGATGTTGCCCATGTTTTGGGCTCGATCCGAAATCAATAGGCGTTCCAAATTGGACAATTCAAGTTCAAGGGCAGTTCGTTCCTAATTGGAGTGGTTGGTGTATTCCATACTTCTAGCGATTGGATTTCACTCAGAACTCACCAAATGACTCCTCCCACCATATTATGATGTTGCCCAAGTTTTGGGCTTGATCCGAAATCAATAGGTGTGAGAAATTGGACACTTCAAGTTCCACAGCAGTTCGTTCCTAATTGGAGTGGTTGGTGTATTCCATACTTCTAGCGATTGGATTTCACTGAAAACTCACCAAATGACTCCTCCTACCATATTATGATGTTGCCCAAGTTTTGGGCTCGATCCGAAATCAATAGGTGTTCCAAATTGGACAATTCAAGTTCAACGGCAGATCGTTCCTAATTGGAGTGGTCGGTGTATTCCATACTTCTAGCGATTGGATTTCACCCAAAACTCACCAATTGACTCCTCCCACCGTATTATGATATTGCACAAGTTTGGGGTTCGATCCGAAATCAATAGGTGTTCCAAATTGGACAATTCAAGTTCAATGGCAGTTCGTTCCTAATTGGAGTGGTTGGTGTATCCCACACTTCTAGCGATTGGATTTCACTCAAAACTCACCAAAATGACTCCTCCTACTATATTATGATGTTGCCCAATCTTTTGGCTCGATCCGAAATCAATAGGTGTGAGAAATTGGACACTTCAAGTTCAACAGCAGTTCGTTCCTAATTGGAGTGGTTGGTGTATTCCATACTTCTAGCGATTGGATTTCACTCAAAACTCACCAAATGACTCCAGCTACCATATTATGATGTTGCCCAAGTTTTGGGCTCAATCCGAAATCAATAGGTGTTCCAAATTGGACAATTCAAGTTCAACGGCAGTTCGTTCCTAATTGGAGTGGTTGGTGTATTCCACACTTCTAGGGATTGGATTTCACTCAAAACTCACCGAATGGCTCCTCCCACCATATTATGATGTTGCCCAATTTTTTGGCTCAATCCGAAATCAATAGGTGTTCCAAATTGGACAATTCAAGTTCAAAGGTAGTTCGTTCCTAATTGGAGTGCTTGGTGTATTCCATACTTCTAGCGATTGGATTGCACTCAAAACACACCAAATGACTCCTGCCACCGTATTATGATGTTGACCAAGTTTTGGGCTTGATCCGAAATCAATAGGTGTGAGAAATTGGACAATTCAAGTTCAACAGCAGTTCGTTCCTAATTGGAGTGGTTGGGGTATTCCATACTTCTAGCGATTGGATTTCACTCAAAACTCACCAAATGACTCCTCCTACCATATTATGATGTTGCCCAAGTTTTGGGCTCGATCCGAAATCTATAGGTGTTCCAAATTGGACAATTCAAGTTCAACGGCAGTTCGTTCCTAATTGGGGTGGTTGGTGTATTCCATACTTCTATCGATTGGATTTCACCCAAACCTCACCAAATGACTCCTCCCACCGTATTATGATGTTGCACAAGTTTGGGGTTCGATCCGAAATCAATAGGTGTGAGAAATTGGACAATTCAAGTTCAACGGCAGTTCGTTCCTAATTGGAGTGGTGGGTGTATTCCATACTTCTAGTGATTGGATTTCACTCAAAACTCATCAAATGACTCCTCCCACCATATAAAGATATTGCCCAAGCTTTGGGCTCGATCCGAAATCAATAGGTGTTCCAAATTGGACAATTCAAGTTCAACGGCAGTTCGTTCCTAATGGGTGTGGTTGGTCTATTCCATACTTCTAGTGATTGGATTTCACTCAAAACTCACCAAATGACTCCTCCCACCGTATTATGATGTTGCCCAAGTTTTGGTCTCCATCCGAAATCAATAGGTGTTCCAAATTGGACAATTCAAGTTCAACGGCAGTTCGTTCCTAATTGGAGTGGTTGGTGTATTCCATACTTCTAGCGATTGGATTTCACTCAAAACTCACCAAAATGACTCCTCCCACCATATTATGATGTTGCCCAAGCGTTTGGCTTGATCCGAAATCAATAGGTGTTCCAAATTGAACAATTCAAGTTCAACGGCAGTTCATTCCAAATTGGAGTGGTTGGTGTATTCCATACTTCTAGCGATTGGATTTCACTCAAAACTCACCAAATGACTCCTCCCACCATATAATGATGTTGCCCATGTTTTGGGCTCGATCCGAAATCAATAGGCGTTCCAAATTGGACAATTCAAGTTCAAGGGCAGTTCGTTCCTAATTGGAGTGGTTGGTGTATTCCATACTTCTAGCGATTGGATTTCACTCAGAACTCACCAAATGACTCCTCCCACCATATTATGATGTTGCCCAAGTTTTGGGCTTGATCCGAAATCAATTGGTGTGAGAAATTGGACAATTCAAGTTCAACAGCAGTTCGTTCCTAATTGGAGTGGTTGGTGTATTCCATACTTCTAGCGATTGGATTTCACTCAAAACTCACCAAATGTCCCACCATATTATGATGTTGCCCATGTTTTGGGCTCGATCCGAAATCAATAGGTGTTCCAAATTGGACAATTCAAGTTCAACGGCAGTTCGTTCCTAATTGGAGTGGTTGTTGTATTCCATACTTCTAGCGATTGGATTTCACTCAAAACCCACCAAATGAGTCCTACCACCATATTATGATGTTGCCCAAGTTTTGGGCTCGATCCGAAATCAATAGGTGTGAGAAATTGGACAATTCAAGTTCAACAGCAGTTCGTTCCTAATTGGAGTGGCTGGTGTCTTCCATACTTCTAGCGATTGGATTTCACTGAAAACTCACCAAATGGCTCCTCCCACCATATTATGATGTTGCCCATGTTTTGGGCTCGATCCGAAATCAATAGGTGTTCAAAATTGGACAATTCTAGTTCGACGGCAGTTCGTTCCTAATTGGAGTGGTTGGTGTATTCCATACTTCTAGGGATTGGATTTCACTCCAAACTCACCAAATGACTCCTCCCACCACATTATGATGTTGCCCAAGTTTTGGGCTCGATCCGAAATCAATAGGTGTGAGAAATTGGACAATTCTAGTTCAACGGCAGTTCGTTCCTAATTGGAGTGGTTAGTGTATTCCATACTTCTAGCGATTAGATTTCCCTCAAAACTCACCAAATGACTCCTCCCACGATATTATGATGTTGCCCAAGTTTTGGGCTCGATCCGAAATCAATAGGGGTTCCAAATTGGACAATTCAAGTTCAACGGCAGTTCGTTCCTTATTGGAGTGGTTGGTGTATGCCATATTTCTAGCGATTTGTTTTCACTCAAAACTCCCCAAATGACTCCTTCCACCATATTATGTTGTTGCCCAAGTTTTGGGCTCGATCCGAAATCAATAGATGTGAGAAATTTGACAATTCAAGTTCAACGGCAGTTCGTTCCTAATTGGAGTGGTTGGTGTATTCTGTACTTCTAGCGATTGGATTTCACTCAGAACACACCAAATGACTCCTCCCACCAAATTATGATGTTGCCCAAGTTTTGGACTCGATCCGAAATCTATAGATATTCCAAATTATACAATTCTAGTGCAACGGCAGTTCGTTCCAAATTGGAGTGGTTGGTGTATTCCATACTTCAAGCGATTGGATTTCACTCAAAACTCACCAAATGACTCCTCCCACCATATTATAATGTTGCCCAAGTTTTGAGCTCGATCATAAATCAATAGGTGTGAGAAATTGGACAATTCAATTTCAACGGCAGTTCGTTCCTAATTGGAGTGGTTGGTGTATTCCATACGTCTAGCGATTGGATATCACTCAAAACTCACCAAATGACTCCACCCACCATATTATGATGTTGCCCAAGTTTTGGGCTCGATCCGAAATCAATAGGTGTGAGAACTTGGACAATTCAATTTCGACGGCGGTTCGTTCCTAATTGGAGGGGTTGGTGTATTCCACACTTCTAGGGATTGGATTTCACTCAAAACTCACCGAATGGCTCCTCCCACCATATTATGATGTTGCCCAATTTTTTGGCTCGATCCGAAATCAATAGGTGTTCCAAATTGGACAATTCAAGTTCAACGGCAGTTCGTTCCTAATTGGAGTGGTTGGTGTATTCCATACTTCTAGCGATTGGATTTCCCTCAAAACTCACCAAAGGATTCCTCCCACCATATTATGATGTTGCCCAAGTTTTGGGCTCGATCCGAAATCAATAGGTGTGAGAAATTGGACAATTCAAGTTGAACGGCAGTTCGTTCCTAATGGGAGTGGTTGGTGTATTCCATACTTCTAGCGATTGGATTGCACTCAAAACTCCCAAAATGACTCCTCCCACCATATTATGATGTTGCCCAAGTTTTGGGCTCGATCCGAAATCAATAGGTGTGAGAAATTGGACAATTCAAGTTCGACGGCAATTCGTTCCTAATGGGAGTGGTTGGTGTATTCCATACTTTTAGCGATTAGATTTCACTAAAAACTCACCAAATGACTCCTCCCACCATATTATGATGTTGCCCAAGTTTGGGGCACGACTCGAAATCAGTAGGTGTGACAAATTGGACAATTCAAGTTAAACGGCAGTTCGTTCCTTATTGGAGTGGTTGGTGTATTCCATACTTCTAGCGATTGGATTTCACTCAAAACTCACCAAAGGACTCCTCCCACCATATTATGATGTTGCCCAAGTTTTGGGCTCGACTCGTAATCAGTAGGTGTGAGAAATTGGACAATTCAAGTTAAACGGCAGTTCGTTCCTTATTGGAGTGGTTGGTGTATTCCATACTTCTAGCGATTGGATTTCACTCAAAACTCAACAAACGACTCCTCCCACCATATTATGATGTTGCCCAAGTTTTGGGCACGATCCGAAATCAAGAGGTGTGAGAAATTGGACAATTCAAGTTCAACGGAAGTTCGTTCCTCATAGGAGTGGTTGGTGTATTCCATACTTCTAGCGATTGGATTTCACTCAAAACTGACCAAATGACTACTCCCACCGTATTATGACGTCGCCCAAGTTTTGGGCTCGATCCGAAATCAATAGGTGTTCCAAATTGGACAATTCAAGTTCAACGGCAGTTCGTTCCTAATTGGAGTGGTTGGTGTATCCCATACTTCTAGCGATTGGATTTCACTCAAAACTCACCAAAATGACTCCTCCCACCATATTATGATGTTGCCCAAGTTTTTGGCTCGATCCGAAATCAATAGGTGTTCCAAATTGGACAATTCAAGTTCAAAGGTAGTTTGTTCCTAATGGGAGTGGTTGATGTATTACATACTTCTAGCGATTGGATTTCACTCAAAACTCACCAAATGACTCCTCCCACCATATTATGATGTTGCCCAAGTTTTGGGCTCGATCCGAAATCAATAGGTGTGAGAAATTGGACTATTCAAGTTCAACGGCAGTTCGTTCCTAATTGGAGTGATTGGTGTATTCCATACTTCGAGCGATTGGATTTCACCCAAAACTCACCAAATGACTCCTCCCACCATATTATGATATTGCCCAAGTTTTGGGCTCGATCCGAAATCAATAGGTGTTCCAAATTGGACAATTCAAGTTCAACTGCAGTTCGTTCCTAATTGGAGTGGTTGGTGTATTCCGTACTTCTAGCGATTGGATTTCCCTCAAAACCCACCAAATGACTCCTCCCACCATATTATGATGTTGCACAAGTTTGGGGTTCGATCCGAAATCAATTGGTGCGAGAAATTGGACAATTCAAGTTCGACGGCTGTTCGTTCCTAATGGGAGTGGTTGATGTATTCCATACATCTAGCGGTTGGATTTCACTCAAAACCCACCAAATGACTCCTCCCACCATATTATGATGTTGCCCAAGTTTTGGGCTCGATCCGAAATCAATAGGTGTGAGAAATTGGACAATTCAAGTTCAACGGCAGTTCGTTCCTAATTGGAGTGGTTGGGGTATTACTTCTAGCGATTGGATTTCACTCAAAACTCACCAAATGACTCCTCCCACCATGTTATGACGTTGCCCAAGTTTTGGGCTCGATCCGAAATCAATAGGTGTGAGAAATTGGACAATTCAAGTTCAACGGCGGTTCGTTCCTAATTGGAGTGGTTGGGGTATTACTTCTAGCGATTGGATTTCACTCAAAACTCACCAAATGACTCCTCCCACCATATTATGACGTTGCCCAAGTTTTAGGCTCGATCCGAAATCAATAGGTGTGAGAAATTGGACAATTCAATTTCAACGGCAGTTCGTTCCTAATTGGAGTGGTTGGTGTATTCCATACTTCTAGCGATTGGATTTCACTCAAAACTCACCAAATGACTCCTCCCACCATATGATGATGTTGCCCAAGTTTTGGGCTCGATCCGAAATCCGTAGGTGTTCCAAATTGGACAATTCAAGTTCAACGGCAGTTCGTTCCTAATTGGAGTGGTTGGGGTATTACTTCTAGCGATTGGATTTCACTCAAAACTCACCAAATGACTCCTCCCACCATATTATGACGTTGCCCAAGTTTTGGGCTCGATCCGAAATCAATAGGTGTGAGAAATTGGACAATTCAAGTTCAACGGCGGTTCGTTCCTAATTGGGGTGGTTGGTGTATTACATACTTTTAGCGATTGGATTTCACTCAAAACTCACCAAATGACTCCTCCCACCATGATATGATGTTGCCCAAGTTTTGGGCTCGATCCGAAATCAAAAGGTGTTCCAAATTGGACAATTCAAGTTCAACGGCTGTTCGTTCCTAATTGGAGTGGTTGGTGTATTCCATACTTCTAGCGATTGGATTTCACTCAAAACTGACCAAATGACTACTCCCACCGTATCATGACGTCGCCCAAGTTTTGGGCTCGATCCGAAATCAATAGGTGTTCCAAATTGGACAATTCAAGTTCAACGGCGGTTCGTTCCTAATTGGAGTGGTTGGTGTATTCCATACTTCTAGCGATTGGATTTCACTCAAAACTCACCAAATGACTCCTCCCACCATATTATGACGTTGCCCAAGTTTTGGGCTCGATCCGAAATCAAAAGGTGTGAGAAATTGGACAATTCAAGTTCAACGGCAGTTCGTTCCTAATTGGAGTGGTTGGTGTATTCCATACTTCTAGCGATTGGATTTCACTCAAAACTCACCAAATGACTCCTCCCACCATATTATGATGTTGTCCAAGTTTTGGGCTCGATCCGAAATCAATAGGTGTGAGAAATTGGACTATTCAAGTTCAACGGCAGTTCGTTCCTAATTGGAGTGGTTGGTGTATTCCATACTTCTAGCGATTGGATTTCCCTCAGAACTCACCAAATGATTCCTCCCACCATATTATGATGTTGCCCAAGTTTTGGGCTCGATCCGAAATCAATAGGTGTGAGAAATTGGACTATTCAAGTTCAACGGCAGTTCGTTCCTAATTGGGGTGGTTGGTGTATTACATACTTTTAGCGATTGGATTTCACTCAAAACTCACCAAATGACTCCTCCCACCATAATATGATGTTGCCCAAGTTTTGCGCTCGATCCGAAATCAATAGGTGTTCCAAATTGGACAATACAAGTTCAACGGCAGTTCGTTCCTAATTGGAGTGGTTGGTGTATTCCATACTTCTAGAGATTGGATTTCACTCAAAACTGACCAAATGACTACTCCCACCGTATTATGACATCGCCCAAGTTTTGGGCTCGATCCGAAATCAATAGGTGTTCCAAATTGGACAATTCAAGTTCAACGGCGGTTCGTTCCTAATTGGAGTGGTTGGTGTATTCCATACTTCTAGCGATTGGATTTCACTCAAAACTCACCAAATGACTCCTCCCACCATATTATGACGTTGCCCAAGTTTTGGGCTCGATCCGAAATCAAAAGGTGTGAGAAATTGGACAATTCAAGTTCAACGGCAGTTCGTTCCTAATTGGAGTGGTTGGTGTATTCCATACTTCTAGCGATTGGATTTCACTCAAAACTCACCAAATGACTCCTCCCACCATATTATGATATTGCCCAAGTTTTGGGCTCGATCCGAAACCAATAGGTGTTCCAAATTGGACAATTCAAGTTCAACTGCAGTTCGTTCCTAATTGGAGTGGTTGGTGTATTCCATACTTCTAGCGATTGGATTTCACTCAAAACTCACCAAATGACTCCTCCCACCATATTATGATGTTGCACAAGTTTGGGGTTCGATCCGAAATCAATAGGTGCGAGAAATTGGACAATTCAATTTCAACGGCAGTTCGTTCCTAATGGGAGTGGTTGATGTATTCCATACTTCTAGCGGTTGGATATCACTCAAAACTCACCAAATGACTCCTCCCACCATATTATGATGTTGCCCAAGTTTTGGGCTCGATCCGAAATCAATAGGTGTGAGAAAGTCGACAATTCAAGTTCAACGGCAGTTCGTTCCTAATTGGAGTGGTTGGGGTATTACTTCTAGCGATTGGATTTCACTCAAAACTCACCAAATGACTCCTCCCACCATATTATGACGTTGCCCAAGTTTGGGGCTCGATCCGAAACCAATAGGTGTGAGAAATTGGATCATTCAAGTTCAACGGCAGTTCGTTCCTAATTGGAGTGGTTGGTGTATGCCATACATCTAGCAATTGGATTTCACTCAAAACTCACCAAATGACTCCTCCCTCCATATTATGATGTTGCCCAAGTTTTGGGCTCGATCCGAAATCAATACATGTGAGAAATTGGACAATTCAAGTTCAACGGCACTTCGTTCCTAATGGGAGTGGTTGGTGTATTCCATACTTCTAGCGATTGGATTCACACAAAACTCCCCAAATGACTCCTCCCACCATATTATGATGTTGCCCTTGTTTTAGCCTCGATCCGAAATCAATAGGTGTTCCAAATTGGACAATTCAAGTTCAACGGCAGTTCGTTCCTAATTGGAGTGGTTGGTGTATTCCACACTTCTAGCGATTGGATTTCACTCAAAACTCACCAAATGACTCCTCCCACCGTTTTATGATGTTGCCAAAGTTTGAGGCTCGATCCGAAATCAATAGGTGTGAGAAATTGGACAATTCAAGTTCAACGGCAGTTCGTACCTAATTGGAGTGGTTGGTGTATTCCATACTTCTAGCGATTGGATTTCACTCCAAACTCACCAAACGACTCCTCCCACCATAATATGTTGTTTCCCAAGTTTTGGGCTCGATCTGAAATCAATAGGTGTTCGAAATTGGACAATTCAAGTTCAACGGCAGTTCATTCCTAAATGGAGTGGTTGGTGTATTCCATACTTCTACTGATTGGATTTCACTCAAAACTCACCAAATGACTCCTCCCACCATATTATGATTTTGCCCAAGTTTGGGGCTCGATCCGAAATCAATAGGTGTGAGAAATTGGACAATTCAAGTTCAACGGCAGTTCGTACCTAATTGGAGTGGTTTCTGTATTCCATACTTCTAGCGATTGGATTTCACTCAAAACTCCCCAAATGACTCCTCCCACCATACTATGTTGTTGCCCAAGTTTGGGGCTCGATCCGAAATCCATAGGTGTGAGAAATTGGACAATTCAAGTTCAACGACAGTTCATTCCTAATTGGAGTGGTTGGTGTATTCCACGCTTCTAGCGATTGGATTTCACTCAAAACTCACCAAATGACTCCTCCCACCATATTATGATGTTGCCCAAGTTTTGGGCTCGATCCGAAATCAATAGGTGTGAGAAATTGGACAATTCAAGTTCAACGGCAGTTCGTACCTAATTGGAGTGGTTGGTGTATTCCATACTTCTAGCTATTGGATTTAACTCAAAACTCTCCAAATGACTCCTCCCACCGTATTATGATGTTGCCCAAGTTTTGTGCTCGATCCGAAATCAATAGGTGTTCCAAATTGGACAATTCAAGTTCAACGGCAGTTCGTTCCTAATTGGAGTGGTTGGTGTATTCCCCACTTCTAGCGATTGGATTTCACTCAAAACTCACCAAATGACTCCTCCCACCGTATTATGATGTTGCCAAAGTTTGAGGCTCGATCCGAAATCAATAGGTGTGAGAAATTGGACAATTCAAGTTCAACGGCAGTTCGTACCTAATTGGAGTGGTTTCTGTATTCCATACTTCTAGCGATTGGATTTCACTCAAAACTCTCCAAATGACTCCTCCCACCATATTATGATGTTGCCCAAGTTTTGGGCTCGATCCGAAATCAATAGGTGTGAGAAATTGGACAATTCAAGTTCAACGGCAGTTCGTTCCTAATTGGAGTGGTTGGTGTATTCCATACTTCTAGCGATTGGATTTCACTCAAAACTAACCAAATGACTCCTCCCACCATATTATGATGTTGCCCAAGTTTGGGGCTCGATTCGAATTCAATAGGTGTGAGAAATTGGACAATTCAAGTTCAACGGCAGTTCGTTCCTAATTGGAGTGGTTAGTGTATTCCACGCTTCTAGCGATTGGATTTCACTCAAAACTCACCAAATGACTTCTCCCACCATATTATGATGTTGCCCAAGTTTTGGGCTCAATCCGAAATCAATAGGTGTGAGAAATTGGACAATTCAAGTTCAACGGCAGTTCGTTCCTAATTGCAGTGGTTGGTGTATTCCATACTTCTAGCGATTGGATTTCACTCAAAACTCACCAAATGACTCCTCCCACCATATTATGATGTTGCCCAGGTTTGGGGCTCGATCCGAAATCAATAATTCTTCCAAATTTGACAATTAGAGTTCAACGACAGTTCGTTCCTAATTGGAGTGGTTGGTGTATTCCCTACTTCCAGCGATAGGATTTCACTCAAAACTCACCAAATGACTCCACCCACCATATTATTATGTTGCACAAGTTTGGGGTTCGATCCGCTATCAATAGGTGTGAGAAATTGGACAATTCAAGTTCAACGGAAGTTCGTTCCTAATGGGAGTGGTTGGTGTATTCCATACTTCTAGCGATTGGATTTCACTCAAAACTCACCAAATGACTCCACCCACCATATTATTATGTTGCACAAGTTTGGGGTTCGATACGCTATCAATAGGTGTGAGAAATTGGACAATTCAAGTTCAACGGAAGTTCGTTCCTAATGGGAGTGGTTGGTGTATTCCATACTTCTAGCAATTGGATTTCACTCAAAACTCACCAAAGGACTCCTCCCACCATATTATGATGTTGCCCAAGTTTTGGGCTCGATCCGAAATCAATAGGTGTGAATAGTTGGACAATTCAAGTTCAACGGCAGTTCGTTCCTAATTGGAGTGGTCGCTGTATTCCATACTTCTAGCGATGGATTTCTCTCAAAACTCACGAAATGACTCCTCCCACCATATTATGGTGTTGCCCAAGTTTTGGGCTCGATCCGAAATCAATAGGTGTTCCAGATTGGACAATTCAAGTTCAACGGCAGTTCGTTCCTAATTGGAGTGGTTGGTGTATTACATACTTCTAGCGATTGGATTTCACTCAAAACTCACCAAATGACTCCACCCACCATATTATGATGTTGCCCAAGTTTTGGGCTCGATCCGAAATCAATAGGTGTGAGAAATTGGACAATTCAAGTTCAACGGCAGTTCGTTCCTAATTGGAGTGGTTGGTGTATTCCATACTTCTACCGATTGGATTTCACTCAAAACTCACCAAATGACTCCTCCCACCATATTATGATGTGGCCCAAGTTTGGGGCTCGATCCGAAATCAATAGGTGTGAGAAATTGGACAATTCAAGTTCAACGGCAGTTCGTTCCTAATTAAAGTGGTTGGTGTATTCCATACTTCTAGCGATTGGATTTCACTCAAAACTCAACAAATGGCTCCTCCCACCATATTTTGATGTTGGCCAAGTTTTGGGCTCGATCGGAAATCAATGGTTGTGAGAAATTGGACAATTCAAGTTCAACGGCAGTTCGTTCCTAATTGAAGTGGTTGGTGTATTCCATACTTCTAGCGATTGGATTTCACTCAAAACTCACCAAATGACTCCTCCCACCATATTATGATGTGGCCCAAGTTTGGGGCTCGATCCGAAATCAATAGGTGTGAGAAATTGGACAATTCAAGTTCAACGGCAGTTCGTTCCTAATTAAAGTGGTTGGTGTATTCCATACTTCTAGCGATTGGATTTCACTCAAAACTCAACAAATGGCTCCTCCCACCATATTTTGATGTTGGCCAAGTTTTGGGCTCGATCGGAAATCAATGGTTGTGAGAAATTGGACAATTCAAGTTCAACGGCAGTTCGTTCCTAATTGAAGTGGTGGGTGTATTCCATACTTCTAGCGATTGGATTTCACTCAAAACTCACCAAATGACTCCTCCCACCATATTATGATGTGGCCCAAGTTTGGGGCTCGATCCGAAATCAATAGGTGTGAGAAATTGGACAATTCAAGTTCAACGGCAGTTCGTTCCTAATTAAAGTGGTTGGTGTATTCCATACTTCTAGCGATTGGATTTCACTCAAAACTCAACAAATGGCTCCTCCCACCATATTTTGATGTTGGCCAAGTTTTGGGCTCGATCGGAAATCAATGGTTGTGAGAAATTGGACAATTCAAGTTCAACGGCAGTTCGTTCCTAATTGAAGTGGTTGGTGTATTCCATACTTCTAGCGATTGGATTTCACTCAAAACTCACCAAATGACTCCTCCCACCATATTATGATGTGGCCCAAGTTTGGGGCTCGATCCGAAATCAGTAGGTGTGAGAAATTGGACAATTCAAGTTCAACGGCAGTTCGTTCCTAATTAAAGTGGTTGGTGTATTCCATACTTCTAGCGATTGGATTTCACTCAAAACTCACCAAATGACTCCTCTCCCCACATTACGATGTTGCCCAAGTTTTGGGCTCGATCCGAATTCAATAGGTGTGAGAAATTGGACAATTCAAGTTCAACGGCAGTTCGTTCCTAATTGGAGTGGTTGGTGTTTTCCATACTTCTAGCGATTGGATTTCACTCAAAACTCACCAAATGACTCCTCCCACCAAATGATGATGATGCCCAAGTTTTGGGCTCGATCCGAAATCAATAGGTGTGAGAAATTGGAGAATTCAAGTGCAACGGCAGTTCGTTCCTAATTGGAGTGGTTGGTGTATTCCATACTTCTAGCGATTGGATTTCACTCAAAACTCACCAAATGAGTCCTCCCACGATATTATGATGTTGCCCAAGTTTTGGGCTCGATCAGAAATCAATACGTGTGAGAAATTGGACAATTCAAGTTCAACGGCAGTTCGTACCTAATTGGAGTGGTTGGGGGCGATTGGATTTCACTCAAAACTCACCAAATGACTCCTCCCACCATATTATGTTGTTGCCCAACTTTTGGGCTCGATCCGAAATCAATAGGTGTGAGAAATTGGACAATACAAGTCCAACGGCAGTTCGTTCGTAATTGGAGTGGTTGGTGTATTTCATACTTCTAGCAATTGGATTTCACTGAAAACTCATCAAATGACTCCTCCCACCATATTATGATGTTGCCCAAGTTTTGGGCTCGATCCGAATTCAATAGGTGTGAGAAATTGGTCAATTCAATTTCAACGACAGTTCTTTCCTAATTGGAGTGGTTGGTGTATTCCATACTTCTAGCGATTGGATTTCACTCAAAACTCACCAAATGACTCCTCCCACCATATTATGATGTTGCCCAAGTTTTGGTCTCGATCCGAAATCAATAGGTGAAAGAAATTGGACAATTCAAGTTCAACGGCAGTTCGTTCCTAATTGGAGTGGTTGGTGTATTCCATACTTCTAGCGATTGGATTTCACTCAAAACTCACCAAATGAGTCCTCCCACCATATTATGCTGTTGCCCAAGTTTTGGGCTCGATACGAATAAAATGGGTGTGAGAAAATGGTCAATTCAATTTCAACGACAGTTCTTTCCTTATTGGAGTGCCATACTTCTAGCGATTGGATTTCACTCAAAACTCACCAAATGACTCCTCCCACCATATTATGTTGTTGCCCAAGTTTTGGGCTCGATCCGAATTCAACATGTGTGAGAAATTGGTCAATTCAATTTCAACGACAGTTCTTTCCTAATTGGAGTGGTTGGTGTTTTCCATACTTCTAGCGATTGAATTTCACTCAAAACTCACCAAATGACTCCTCCCACCATATTATGATGTTGCCCAAGTTTTGGGCTCGATCCGAAATCAATAGGTGTGAGAAACTGGACAGTTCAAGTTCAACGGCAGTTCGTTCCAAATGGGAGTGGTCGGTGTATTCCATACTTCTAGCGATTGGATTTCTCTCAAAACTCACCAAATGACTCCGCCCACCATATTATGATGTTGCCCAAGTTTTGGGCTCGATCCGAAATCAATAGGTGTGAGAAATTGGACAATTCAAGTTCAACGGCAGTTCGTTCCTAATTGGAGTGGTTGGTGTATTCCATACTTCTAGCAATTGGATTTCACTCAAAACTCACCAAGTGACTCCTCCCACCATATTATGATGTTGCCCAAATTTTGGGCTTGATCCGAATTCAATAGGTGTGAGAAATTGGTCAATTCAATTTGAACGACAGTTCTTTCCTAATTGGAGTGGTTGGTGTTTTCCATACTTCTAGCGATTGGATTTCACTCAAAACTCACCAAATGACTCCTCCCACCATATTTTGTTGTTGCCCAAGTTTTGGGCTCGATCCGAAATCAATAGGTGTTCCAAATTGGACGACTCAAGTTCAACGGCAGTTCGTTCCTAATTGGAGTGGTTGGTGTATTCCATACTTCTAGCAATTGGATTTCACTCAAAACTCACCAAATGACTCCTCCCACAATATTATGATGTTGCCCAAGTTTTGGGCTTGATCCGAATTCAATAGGTGTGAGAAATTGGTCAATTCAATTTGAACGACAGTTCTTTCCTAATTGGAGTGGTTGGTGTTTTCCATACTTCTAGCGATTGGATTTCACTCAAAACTCACCAAATGACTCCTCCCACCATATTTTGATGTTGCCCAAGTTTTGGGCTCGATCCGAAATCAATAGGTGTTCCAAATTGGACGACTCAAGTTCAACGGCAGTTCGTTCCAAATTGGATTGGTTGGTGTATTCCATACTTCTAGCGATTGGATTTCACTCAAAACACACCAAATGACTCCTCCCACCATATTATGATGTTGCCCAAGTTTTGGGCTCGATCCGAAATTAATAGGTGTTCCAAATTGGACAATTCAAGTTCAACGGCAGTTCGTTCCTAATTGGAGTGGTTGGTGTATTCCATACTTCTAGCGATTGGATTTCACTCAAAACTCACCAAATGACACCTCCCACTATATTATGATGTTGCCCAAGTTTTGGGCTCAATCCGAATTCAATAGGTGTGAGAAATTGGTCAATTCAATTTCAACAACAGTTCTTTCCTAATTGGAGTGGTTGGTGTATTCCATACTTCTAGCTCTTGGATTTCACTCAAAACTCACCAAATGACTCCTCCCACCATACTATGATGTTGCCCAAGTTTGGGGTCGATCCGAAATCAATAGGTGTGAGAAATTGGACAATTCAAGTTCAACGGCAATTCGTTCCTAATTGGAGTGGTTGGTGTATTCCATACTTCTAGCGATTGGATTTCACTCAAAACTCACCAAATGACTCCTCCCGCCATATTATGATGTTGCCCAAGTTTTGGGCTCAATCCGAATTCAATAGGTGTGAGAAATTGGTCAATTCAATTTCAACGACAGTTCTTTCCTAATTGGAGTGGTTGGTGTATTCCATACTTCTAGCGGTTGGATTTCACTCAAAACTCACCAAATGACTCCTCCCACCATATTATGATGTTGCCCAAGTTTTGGGCTCGATCCGAAATCAATAGGTGCGACAAATTGGACAATTCAAGTTCAACGGCAGTTCGTTCCTAATTGGAGTGGTTGGTGTATTCCATACTTCTAGCGATTGGATTTCACTCAAAACTCACCAAATGACTCCTCCCACCATATTATGATGTTGCCCAAGTTTTGGGTTCGATCCGAAATCAACAGGTGTGAGAAATTGGTCAATTCAATTTCAACGACAGTTCGTTCGTAATTGGAGTGGTTGGTGTATTCCAAAGTTCTAGCGATTGGATTTCACTCAAAACTCACCAAATGACTCCTCCCACCATATTATGATGTTGCCCAAGTTTTGGGCTTGATCCGAAATCAATAGGTGTGAGAAATTGGACAATTGAAGTTCAACGGCAGTTCGTTCCTAATTGGAGTGGTTGGTGTATTCCATACTTCTAGCGATTGGAATTCACTCAAAACTCACCAAATGAATCCTCCCACCAAATTATGATGTTGCCCAAGTTTGGGGCTCGATCCGAATTAAATAGGTGAGAGAAATTGGACAATTCAAGTTCAACGGCAGTTCGTTCCTAATTGGAGTGGTTGGTGTATTCCATACTTCTAGCGATTGGATTTCAATCAAAACTCACCAAAAGACTCCTCCCACCATAATATGATGTTGCCCAAGTTTTGGGCTCGATCCGAAATCAATAGGTGTTCCAAATTGGACAATTCAAGTTCAACAGCAGTTCGTTACTAATTGGAGTGGGTGGTGTATTCCATACTTCTAGCGATTGGATTTCACTCAAAACTCACCAAATGACTCCACCCACCATATTATGATGTTGCCCAAGTTTTGGGCTCGATCTGAAATCAATAGGTGTTCCAAATTGGACGATTCAAGTTCAACGGCAGTTCATTCCTAATTGGATTGGTTGGTGTATTCCATACTTCAAGCGGTTGGATTTCACTCAAAACTCACCAAATGACTCCTCCCACCATATTATGATGTTGCCCAAGTTTTGGGCTCGATCCGAAATCAATAGGTGTGATAACTTGGACAATTCAAGTTCAACGGCAGTTCGTTCCGAACTGGAGTGGTTGGTGTATTCCATACTTCTGGCGATTGGATTTCACTCAAAACTCACCAATTGACTCCTCCCACCATATTATGTTGTTGCCCAACTTTTGGGCTCGATCCGAAATCAATAGGTGTGAGAAATTTGGGCAATTCAAGTTCAACGGCAGTTCGTTCCTAATTGGAGTGGTTGGTGTAGTCCATACTTCTAGCGATTTGATTTCACTCAAAACTCACCAAATGACTCCTACCACCATATTATGACGTTGCCCAAGTTTTGGGCTCAATCCGAATTCAATAGGTGTTCCAAATTGGACAATTCAAGTTCAACGGCAGTTCGTTCCTAATTGGAGTGGTTGGTGTATTCCATACTTCTAGCGATTGGATTTCACTCAAAACTCACCAAATGACTCTTCCCACCATATTATGATGTTGCCCAAGTTTGGGGCTCGATCCGAAATCAATAGGTGTTCCAAATTGGACAATTCAAGTTCAACGGCAGTACTTTCCTAATTGGAGTGGTTGGTGTATTCCATACTTCAAGCGATTGGATTTTACTCAAAACTCACCAAATCACTCCTCCCACCATATTATGATGTTGCCCAAGTTTTGGGCTAGATCCGAAATCAATAGGTGTTCCAAATTGGACAATTCAAGTTCAACGGGAGTTCGTTCCTAACTGGAGTGGTTGGTGTATTCCATACTTCTAGAGATTGGATTTCACTCAAAACTCACCAAATGACTCCTCCCACCATGTTATGTTGTTGCCCAAGTTTTGGGGTCGATCCGACATCAATAGGTGTTCCAAATTGGACAATTCAAGTTCAACGGCAGTTCGTTCCTAACTGGAGTGGTTGGTGTATTCCATACTTCTAGCGATTGGATTTCACTCAAAACTCACCAATTGACTCCTCCCACCATATTATGATGTTGCCCAAGTTTTGGGCTCGATCCGAAATCAATAGGTGTGAGAAATTGGACAATTCAAGTTCAACGGCAGTTCGTTCCTAATTGGAGTGGTTGGTGTATTCCATACTTCTAGCGATTTGATTTCACTCAAAACTCACCAAATGACTCCTCCCACCACATTATGATGTTGCCCAAGTTTTGGGCTCAATCCGAAATCAATAGGTGTTCAAATTGGACAATTCAAGTTCAACGGCAGTACTTTCCTAATTGGAGTGGTTGGTGTATTCCATACTTCAAGCGATTGGATTTTACTCAAAACTCACCAAATGACTCCTCCCACCATATTATGATGTTGCCCAAGTTTTGGGCTAGATCCGAAATCAATAGGTGTTCCAAATTGGACAATTCAAGTTCAACGGGAGTTCGTTCCTAACTGGAGTGGTTGGTGTATTCCATACTTCTAGAGATTGGATTTCACTCAAAACTCACCAAATGACTCCTCCCACCATGTTATGTTGTTGCCCAAGTTTTGGGGTCGATCCGACATCAATAGGTGTTCCAAATTGGACAATTCAAGTTCAACGGCAGTTCGTTCCTAACTGGAGTGGTTGGTGTATTCCATACTTCTAGCGATTGGATTTCACTCAAAACTCACCAATTGACTCCTCCCACCATATTATGATGTTGCCCAAGTTTTGGGCTCGATCCGAAATCAATAGGTGTGAGAAATTGGACAATTCAAGTTCAACGGCAGTTCGTTCCTAATTGGAGTGGTTGGTGTATTCCATACTTCTAGCGATTTGATTTCACTCAAAACTCACCAAATGACTCCTCCCACCACATTATGATGTTGCCCAAGTTTTGGGCTCGATCCGAAATCAATAGGTGTTCCAAATTGGACAATTCAAGTTCAACGGCAGTTCGTTCCTAACTGGAGTGGTTGGTGTATTCCACACTTCTAGTGATTGGATTTCACTCAAAACACACCAATTGACTCCTCCCACCATATTATGATGTTGTCGAAGTTTTGGGCTCGATCCGAAATCAATAGGTGTTCCAAATTGGACAATTCAAGTTCATCGGTAGTTCGTTCCTAACTGGAGTGGTTGGTGTATTCCATACTTCTAGCGATTGGATTTCACTCAAAACTCACCAAATGACTCCTCCCACCATATTATGATGTTGCCCAAGTTTTGGGCTCGATCCGAAATCAATAAGTGTTCCAAATTGGACAATTCGAGTGCAACGGCAGTTCGTTCCTAATTGGAGTGGTTGGTGTATTCCTTACTTCTAGCGATTGGATTTCACTCAAAACTCACCAAATGACTCCTCCCACCATATTATGATGTTGCCCAAGTTTTGGGCTCGATCCGAAATCAATAGGTGTTCCAAATTGGAGAATTCAAGTTCAACGGCAGCTCGTTCCTAATTGGAGTGGTTGGTGTATTCCATACTTCTAGCGATTGGATTTCATTCAAAACTCACCAAATGACTCCTCCCACCATATTATGATGTTGCCCAAGTTTTGGGCCCGATCCGAAATCAATAGGTGTTCCAAATTGGACAATTCAAGTTCAATGGCAGTTTGTTCCTAATTGGAGTGGTTGGTGTATTCCATACTTCTAGCGATTGGAATTCACCAAAAACTCACCAAATGACTCCTCCGACCATATTATGATGTTTCCCAAGTTCGGGGCTCGGTCCGAAATCAATAGGTGTGAAAAATTGGACAATTCAAGTTCAACGGCAGTTCGTTCCTAATCGGAGTGGTTGGTGTATTCCATTCTTCTAGCGATTCGATTTCACTCAAAACTCACCAAATGACTCCTCCCACCATATTATGATGTTGCCCAAGTTTTGGGCTCGATCCGAAATCAATAGGTCTGAGAAATTGGTCAATTCAATTTCAACGATAGTTCTTTCCTAATTGTAGTGGTTGGTGTACTCCATACGTCTAGCGATTGGATTTTACTCAAAACTCACCAAATGACTCCTCCCACCATATTATGATGTTGCCCAAGTTTTGGGCTCGATCCGAAATCAATAGGTGTTCCAAATTGGACAATTCAAGTTCAACGGCAGTTCGTTCCTAATTGGAGTGGTTGGTGTATTCCATAATTCTAGCGATTGGATTTCACTCAAAACTAACCAAATGACTCCTCCAACCATATTATGATGTTGCCCAAGTTTTGGGCTCGATCCGAAATCAATTGGAGTTCCAAATTGGACAATTCAAGTTCAACGGCAGTTCGTTCCGAATTGGAGTGGATGGTGTATTCCATACTTCTAGCGATTGGATTTCACTCAAAACTCACCAAATGACTCCTCCCACCATATTATGATGTTGCCCAGGTTTTGGGCTTGATCCGAAATCCATAGGTGTGAGAAATTGGTCAATTCCATTTCAACGACAGTTCGTTCCAAATTGGAGTGGTTGGTGTATTCCATATGTCTAGTGATTGGATTTCACTCAAAACTCACCAAATGACTCCTTCCACCATATTATGATGTTGCCCAAGTTTTGGGCTCGATCCGAAATCAATAGGTGTTCCAAATTGGACAATTCAAGTTCAATGACAGTTCGTTCCGAATTGGAGTGGTTGGTGTATTCCATACTTCTAGCGATTGGATTTCACTCTAAACGCACCAAATGACTCCTCCCACCATATTATGATGTTTCCCTAGTTTTGGGCTCGATTCGAAATCAATAGGTGTTCCAAATTGGACAATTCAAGTTCAACGACAGATCGTTCCTAGTTGGAGTGGTTGGTGTATTCCATACTTCTAGCGTTTGGATTTCACTCAAAACTCACCAAATGACTCCTCCCACCATAATATGATGTTGCCCAAGTTTTGAGCTCGATCCGAAATCAATAGGTGTTCCAAATTGGACAATTCAAGTTCAACGGCAGTTCGTTCCTAATTGGAGTGGTTGGTGTATTCCACACTTCTAGCGGTTGGATTTCATTCAAAACTCACCAAATCACTCCTCCCACCATATTTTGTTGTTCCCCAAGTTTTGGGCTCGATCCGAAATCAATAGGTGTTCCAAATTGGACAGTTAGAGTTCAATGGCAGTTTGTTCCTAATGGGAGTGGTTGGTGTATTCCATACTTCTAGCGATTGGATTTTACTCAAAACTAACCAAATGACTCTTCCCACCATATTATGATGTTACCCAAGTTTGGGGCTCGATCCGAAATCAATAGGTGTGAGAAATTGGACAATTCAAGTTGAACGGCAGTTCGTTCCTAATTGGAGTGGTTGGTGTATTCCATACTTCTAGCGATTCGATTTCACTCAAAACTAACCAAATGACTCCTCCCACATTTTTATGATGTTGCCCAAGTTTTGGGCTCGATCCGAAATCAATAGGTGTTCCAAATTGGAGAATTCAAGTTCAACGGCAGCTCGTTCCTAATTGGAGTGGTTGGTGTATTCCATACTTCTAGCGATTGGATTTCATTCAAAACTCACCAAATGACTCCTCCCACCATATTATGATGTTGCCCAAGTCTTGGGCCCGATCCGAAATCAATAGGTGTTCCAAATTGGACAATTCAAGTTCAATGGCAGTTTGTTCCTAATTGGAGTGGTTGGTGTATTCCATACTTCTAGCGATTGGATTTTACTTAAAACTCACCAAATGACTCCTCCCACCATATTATGATGTTGCCCAAGTTTTGGGCACGATCCAAAATCAATATTTGTTCCAACTTGGACAATTCAAGTTCAACGGCAGTACGTTCCTAATTGGAGTGGTTGGTGTATTCCACACTTCTAGCGATTGGATTTCACTCAAAACTCACCCAATGACTCCTCCCACCATATTATGATGTTGCCCAAGTTTTGGGCTCGATCCGAAATCAATAGGTGTTCCAAATTGGACAATTCAAGTTCAACGGCAGTTCGTTCCTAATTGGAGTGGTTGGTGTAAACCATACTTCTAGCGATTGGATTTCACTCAAAATTCACCAAATGACTCCTCCCACCATATTATGATGTTTCCCAAGTTTGGGGCTCGGTCCGAAATCAATAGGTGTGAGAAATTGGACAATTCAAGTTCAACGGCAGTTCGTTCCTAATCGGAGTGGTTGGTGTATTCCATACTTCTAGCGATTTGATTTCACTCAAAACTCACCAAATGACTCCTCCCACCATATTATGATGTTGCCCAAGTTTTGGGCTCGATCCGAAATCAATAGGTCCGAGAAATTGGTCAATTCAATTTCAACGATAGTTCTTTCCTAATTGTAGTGGTTGGTGTACTCCATACGTCTAGCGATTGGATTTTACTCAAAACTCACCAAATGACTCCTCCCACCACATTATGATGTTGCCCAAGTTTTGGGCTCAATCCGAAATCAATAGGTGTTCAAATTGGACAATTCAAGTTCAACGGCAGTACTTTCCTAATTGGAGTGGTTGGTGTATTCCATACTTCAAGCGATTGGATTTTACTCAAAACTCACCAAATGACTCCTCCCACCATATTATGATGTTGCCCAAGTTTTGGGCTAGATCCGAAATCAATAGGTGTTCCAAATTGGACAATTCAAGTTCAACGGGAGTTCGTTCCTAACTGGAGTGGTTGGTGTATTCCATACTTCTAGAGATTGGATTTCACTCAAAACTCACCAAATGACTCCTCCCACCATGTTATGTTGTTGCCCAAGTTTTGGGGTCGATCCGACATCAATAGGTGTTCCAAATTGGACAATTCAAGTTCAACGGCAGTTCGTTCCTAACTGGAGTGGTTGGTGTATTCCATACTTCTAGCGATTGGATTTCACTCAAAACTCACCAATTGACTCCTCCCACCATATTATGATGTTGCCCAAGTTTTGGGCTCGATCCGAAATCAATAGGTGTGAGAAATTGGACAATTCAAGTTCAACGGCAGTTCGTTCCTAATTGGAGTGGTTGGTGTATTCCATACTTCTAGCGATTTGATTTCACTCAAAACTCACCAAATGACTCCTCCCACCACATTATGATGTTGCCCAAGTTTTGGGCTCGATCCGAAATCAATAGGTGTTCCAAATTGGACAATTCAAGTTCAACGGCAGTTCGTTCCTAACTGGAGTGGTTGGTGTATTCCACACTTCTAGTGATTGGATTTCACTCAAAACACACCAATTGACTCCTCCCACCATATTATGATGTTGTCGAAGTTTTGGGCTCGATCCGAAATCAATAGGTGTTCCAAATTGGACAATTCAAGTTCATCGGTAGTTCGTTCCTAACTGGAGTGGTTGGTGTATTCCATACTTCTAGCGATTGGATTTCACTCAAAACTCACCAAATGACTCCTCCCACCATATTATGATGTTGCCCAAGTTTTGGGCTCGATCCGAAATCAATAAGTGTTCCAAATTGGACAATTCGAGTGCAACGGCAGTTCGTTCCTAATTGGAGTGGTTGGTGTATTCCTTACTTCTAGCGATTGGATTTCACTCAAAACTCACCAAATGACTCCTCCCACCATATTATGATGTTGCCCAAGTTTTGGGCTCGATCCGAAATCAATAGGTGTTCCAAATTGGAGAATTCAAGTTCAACGGCAGCTCGTTCCTAATTGGAGTGGTTGGTGTATTCCATACTTCTAGCGATTGGATTTCATTCAAAACTCACCAAATGACTCCTCCCACCATATTATGATGTTGCCCAAGTTTTGGGCCCGATCCGAAATCAATAGGTGTTCCAAATTGGACAATTCAAGTTCAATGGCAGTTTGTTCCTAATTGGAGTGGTTGGTGTATTCCATACTTCTAGCGATTGGAATTCACCAAAAACTCACCAAATGACTCCTCCGACCATATTATGATGTTTCCCAAGTTCGGGGCTCGGTCCGAAATCAATAGGTGTGAAAAATTGGACAATTCAAGTTCAACGGCAGTTCGTTCCTAATCGGAGTGGTTGGTGTATTCCATTCTTCTAGCGATTCGATTTCACTCAAAACTCACCAAATGACTCCTCCCACCATATTATGATGTTGCCCAAGTTTTGGGCTCGATCCGAAATCAATAGGTCTGAGAAATTGGTCAATTCAATTTCAACGATAGTTCTTTCCTAATTGTAGTGGTTGGTGTACTCCATACGTCTAGCGATTGGATTTTACTCAAAACTCACCAAATGACTCCTCCCACCATATTATGATGTTGCCCAAGTTTTGGGCTCGATCCGAAATCAATAGGTGTTCCAAATTGGACAATTCAAGTTCAACGGCAGTTCGTTCCTAACTGGAGTGGTTGGTGTATTCCATAATTCTAGCGATTGGATTTCACTCAAAACTAACCAAATGACTCCTCCAACCATATTATGATGTTGCCCAAGTTTTGGGCTCGATCCGAAATCAATTGGAGTTCCAAATTGGACAATTCAAGTTCAACGGCAGTTCGTTCCGAATTGGAGTGGATGGTGTATTCCATACTTCTAGCGATTGGATTTCACTCAAAACTCACCAAATGACTCCTCCCACCATATTATGATGTTGCCCAGGTTTTGGGCTTGATCCGAAATCCATAGGTGTGAGAAATTGGTCAATTCCATTTCAACGACAGTTCGTTCCAAATTGGAGTGGTTGGTGTATTCCATATGTCTAGTGATTGGATTTCACTCAAAACTCACCAAATGACTCCTTCCACCATATTATGATGTTGCCCAAGTTTTGGGCTCGATCCGAAATCAATAGGTGTTCCAAATTGGACAATTCAAGTTCAATGACAGTTCGTTCCGAATTGGAGTGGTTGGTGTATTCCATACTTCTAGCGATTGGATTTCACTCTAAACGCACCAAATGACTCCTCCCACCATATTATGATGTTTCCCTAGTTTTGGGCTCGATTCGAAATCAATAGGTGTTCCAAATTGGACAATTCAAGTTCAACGACAGATCGTTCCTAGTTGGAGTGGTTGGTGTATTCCATACTTCTAGCGTTTGGATTTCACTCAAAACTCACCAAATGACTCCTCCCACCATAATATGATGTTGCCCAAGTTTTGAGCTCGATCCGAAATCAATAGGTGTTCCAAATTGGACAATTCAAGTTCAACGGCAGTTCGTTCCTAATTGGAGTGGTTGGTGTATTCCACACTTCTAGCGGTTGGATTTCATTCAAAACTCACCAAATCACTCCTCCCACCATATTTTGTTGTTCCCCAAGTTTTGGGCTCGATCCGAAATCAATAGGTGTTCCAAATTGGACAGTTAGAGTTCAATGGCAGTTTGTTCCTAATGGGAGTGGTTGGTGTATTCCATACTTCTAGCGATTGGATTTTACTCAAAACTAACCAAATGACTCTTCCCACCATATTATGATGTTACCCAAGTTTGGGGCTCGATCCGAAATCAATAGGTGTGAGAAATTGGACAATTCAAGTTGAACGGCAGTTCGTTCCTAATTGGAGTGGTTGGTGTATTCCATACTTCTAGCGATTCGATTTCACTCAAAACTAACCAAATGACTCCTCCCACATTTTTATGATGTTGCCCAAGTTTTGGGCTCGATCCGAAATCAATAGGTGTTCCAAATTGGAGAATTCAAGTTCAACGGCAGCTCGTTCCTAATTGGAGTGGTTGGTGTATTCCATACTTCTAGCGATTGGATTTCATTCAAAACTCACCAAATGACTCCTCCCACCATATTATGATGTTGCCCAAGTCTTGGGCCCGATCCGAAATCAATAGGTGTTCCAAATTGGACAATTCAAGTTCAATGGCAGTTTGTTCCTAATTGGAGTGGTTGGTGTATTCCATACTTCTAGCGATTGGATTTTACTTAAAACTCACCAAATGACTCCTCCCACCATATTATGATGTTGCCCAAGTTTTGGGCACGATCCAAAATCAATATTTGTTCCAACTTGGACAATTCAAGTTCAACGGCAGTACGTTCCTAATTGGAGTGGTTGGTGTATTCCACACTTCTAGCGATTGGATTTCACTCAAAACTCACCCAATGACTCCTCCCACCATATTATGATGTTGCCCAAGTTTTGGGCTCGATCCGAAATCAATAGGTGTTCCAAATTGGACAATTCAAGTTCAACGGCAGTTCGTTCCTAATTGGAGTGGTTGGTGTAAACCATACTTCTAGCGATTGGATTTCACTCAAAATTCACCAAATGACTCCTCCCACCATATTATGATGTTTCCCAAGTTTGGGGCTCGGTCCGAAATCAATAGGTGTGAGAAATTGGACAATTCAAGTTCAACGGCAGTTCGTTCCTAATCGGAGTGGTTGGTGTATTCCATACTTCTAGCGATTTGATTTCACTCAAAACTCACCAAATGACTCCTCCCACCATATTATGATGTTGCCCAAGTTTTGGGCTCGATCCGAAATCAATAGGTCCGAGAAATTGGTCAATTCAATTTCAACGATAGTTCTTTCCTAATTGTAGTGGTTGGTGTACTCCATACGTCTAGCGATTGGATTTTACTCAAAACTCACCAAATGACTCCTCCCACCATATTATGATGTTGCCCAAGTTTTGGGCTCGATCCGAAATCAATAGGTGTTCCAAATTGGACAATTCAAGTTCAACGGCAGTTCGTTCCTAATTGAAGTGGTTGGTGTATTCCATAATTCTAGCGATTGGATTTCACTCAAAACTAACCAAATGACTCCTCCAACCATATTATGATGTTGCCCAAGTTTTGGGCTCGATCCGAAATCAATTGGAGTTCCAAATTGGACAATTCAAGTTCAACGGCAGTTCGTTCCGAATTGGAGTGGATGGTGTATTCCATACTTCTAGCGATTGGATTTCACTCAAAACTCACCAAATGACTCCTCCCACCATATTATGATGTTGCCCAGGTTTTGGGCTCGTTTCGAAATCAATAGGTGTTCCAAATTGGACAATTCAAGTTCAACGACAGTTCGTTCCTAGTTGGAGTGGTTGGTGTATTCCATACTTCTAGCGTTTGGATTTCACTCAAAACTCACCAAATGACTCCTCCCACCATATTATGATTCTGCCCAAGTTTTGGGCTCGATCCGAAATCAATACGTGTGAGAAATTGGACAATTCAAGTTCAACGGCAGTTCGTTCCTAATTGGAGTGGTTGGTGTATTCCATACTTCTAGCGATTGGATTTCACTCAAAACTCACCCAATGACTCCTCCCACCATATTATGATGTTGCCCAAGTTTTGGGCTCGATCCGAAATCAATAGGTGTTCCAAATTGGACAATTCAAGTTCAACGGCAGTTCGTTCCTAATTGGAGTGGTTGGTGTATTCCATACTTCTAGCGATTGGATTTCACTCAAAACTCACCAAATGACTCCTCCCACCATATTATGATGTTGCCCAAGTTTTGGGCTCGATCCGAAATCAATAGGTGTAAGAAATTGGACAATTCAAGTTCAACGGCAGTTCGTTCCTAATTGGAGTCGTTGGTGTATTCCATAGTTCTAGCGATTGGATTTCACCCAAAACTAACAAAATGACTCCTCCCACCATATTATGATGTTGCCCAAGTTTTGGGCTCGATCCGAAATCAATAGGTGTCGGAAATTGGACAATTCAAGTTCAACGACAGTTCGATCCTAATTGGAGTGGTTGGTGTATTCAATACTTCTAGCGATTGGATTTCACTTAAAACTCACCAAATGACTCCTCCCGCCATATTATGGTGTTGCCCATGTTTTGGGTTCGATCCGAAATCAATAGGTGTTCCAAATTAGACAATTCAAGTTCAACGGCAGTTCGTTCCTAATTGGAGTGGTTGGTGTATTCCATACTTCTAGCGATTGGATTTCACTCAAAACTCACCAAATGACTCCTCCCACCATATTATAATGTTGCCCAAGTTTGGGGCTCGATCCGAAATCAATAGGTGTGAGAAATTTGACAATTCAAGTTCAACGGCAGTTCGTTCCTAATTGGAGTGGTTGGTGTATTTCATACTTCTAGCGATTGGATTTCACTCAAAACTAATCAAATGACTCCTCCCACCATATTATGATGTTGCCCAAGTTTGGGGCTCAATCCGAAATCAATAGGTGTGAGAAATTGGACAATTCAAGTTGAACGGCAGTTCGTTCCTAATTGGAGTGGTTGGTGTATTCCATACTTCTAGCGATTGGATTTCACTCAAAACTCACCAAAATGACTCCACCCACCATATTATGATGTTGCCCAAGTTTTGGGCTCGATCCGAAATCAATAGGTGTGAGAAATTGGACAATTCATGTTCAACGGCAGTTCGTTCCTAATTGGAGTGGTTGGTGTATTCCACACTTCTAGCGATTGGATTTCACTCAAAACTCACCAAATGACTCCTCCCACCGTATTATGATGTTGCCCAAGTTTTGGTCTCGATCCGAAATCAATAGGTGTTCCAAATTGGACAATTCAAGTTCAACGGCAGTTCGTTCCTAATTGGAGTGGTTGGTGTATTCCTTACTTCTAGCGATTGGATTTCACTCAAAAGTCACCAAATGACTCCTCCCACCATATTATGATGTTGCCCAAGTTTTGGGCTCGATCCGAAATCAATAGGTGTAAGAAATTGGACAATTCAAGTTCAACGGCAGTTCGTTCCTAATTGGAGTCGTTGGTGTATTCCATAGTTCTAGCGATTGGATTTCACCCAAAACTAACAAAATGACTCCTCCCACCATATTATGATGTTGCCCAAGTTTTGGGCTCGATCCGAAATCAATAGGTGTCGGAAATTGGACAATTCAAGTTCAACAACAGTTCGATCCGAATTGGAGTGGTTGGTGTATTCAATACTTCTAGCGATTGGATTTCACTTAAAACTCACCAAATGACTCCTCCCACCATATTATGGTGTTGCCCATGTTTTGGGTTCGATCCGAAATCAATAGGTGTTCCAAATTAGACAATTCAAGTTCAACGGCAGTTCGTTCCTAATTGGAGTGGTTGGTGTATTCCATACTTCTAGCGATTGGATTTCACTCAAAACTCACCAAATGACTCCTCCCACCATATTATAATGTTGCCCAAGTTTGAGGCTCGATCCGAAATCAATAGGTGTGAGTAATTTGACAATTCAAGTTCAACAGCAGTTCGTTCCTAATTGGAGTGGTTGGTGTATTTCATACTTCTAGCGATTGGATTTCAATCAAAACTAACCAAATGACTCCTCCCACCATATTATGGTGTTGCCCAAGTTTGGGGCTCGATCCGAAATCAATAGGTGTGAGAAATTGGACAATTCAAGTTGAACGGCAGTTCGTTCCTAATTGGAGTGGTTGGTGTATTCCATACTTCTAGCGATTGGATTTCACTCAAAACTCACCAAAATGACTCCACCCACCATATTATGATGTTGCCCAAGTTTTGGGCTCGATCCGAAATCAATAGGTGTGAGAAATTGGACAATTCATGTTCAACGGCAGTTCGTTCCTAATTGGAGTGGTTGGTGTATTCCACACTTCTAGCGATTGGATTTCACTCAAAAGTCACCAAATGACTCCTCCCACCATATTATAATGTTGCCCAAGTTTTGGGCTCGATCCGAAATCAATAGGTGTTCCAAATTGGACAATTCAAGTTCAACGGTAGTTCGTTCCTAATTGGAGTGGTTGGTGAATTCCATACTTCTAGCGATTGGATTTCACTCAAAACTCACCAAATGACTCCTCCCCCCATATTATGATGTTGCCCAGGTTTTGGGCTCGATCCGAAATCAATTGGTGTTCCAAATTGGACAATTCAAGTTCAACGGCAATTCGTTCCTAATTGGAGTGGTTGGTGTATTCCATACTTCTAGCGATTGGATTTCACTCAAAACTCACCAAATGATTCCTCCCCCGATATTATGATGTTGCCCATGGTTGGGGCTCGATCCGAAATCAATATAGGTGTGAGAAATTGGACAATTCAAGTTGAACGGCAGTTCGTTCCTAATTGGAGTGGTTGGTGTATTCCATACTTCTAGCGATTGGATTTCACTCAAAACTCACCAAAATGACTCCACCCACCATATTATGATGTTGCCCAAGTTTTGGGCTCGATCCGAAATCAATAGGTGTGAGAAATTGGTCAATTCAGTTCCAACGACAGTTCGTTCCTAATCAGAGTAGTTGTTGTATTCCATACTTCTAGTGTTTGGATTTCACTCAAAACACACGACATGACTCCTCCCACCATATTCTGATGTTGCCCAAGTTTGGGGCTTGATCCGAAATCAATAGGTGTGGGAAATTGGACAATTCAAGTTCAACGACTCTTCGTTCCTAATTGGAGTGGTTGGTGTATTCCATACTTCTAGCGATTGGATTTCACTCAAAATTAACCAAATGACTCCTCCCACCAAATTATGATGTTGCCCAAGTTTTCGGCTCGATCCGAAATCAATAGGTGTTCCAAATTGGACAATTCAAGTTCAACGACAGTTCGTTCCTAATCAGAGTAGTTGTTGTATTCCATACTTCTAGTGTTTGGATTTCACTCAAAACACACGACATGACTCCTCCCACCATATTCTGATGTTGCCCAAGTTTGGGGCTTGATCCGAAATCAATAGGTGTGGGAAATTGGACAATTCAAGTTCAACGACTCTTCGTTCCTAATTGGAGTGGTTGGTGTAAACCATACTTCTAGCGATTGGATTTCACTCAAAATTCACCAAATGACTCCTCCCACCATATTATGATGTTGCCCAAGTTTTGGGCTCGATCCGAAATCATTAGGTGTGAGAAATTAGACAATTCAAGTTCAACGGAAGTTCGTTCCTAATTGGAGTGGTTGGTGTATTCCACACTTCTAGCGATTGGATTTCACTCAAAACTCACCAAATGACTCCTCCCACCGTATTATGATGTTGCCCAAGTTTTGGTCTCGATCCGAAATCAATAGGTGTTCCAAATTGGACAATTCAAGTTCAACGGCAGTTCGTTCCAAATTGGAGTGGTTGGTGTATTCCTTACTTCTAGCGATTGGATTTCACTCAAAAGTCACCAAATGACTCCTCCCACCATATTATGATGTTGCCCAAGTTTTGGGCTCGATCCGAAATCAATAGGTGTTCCAAATAGGACAATTCAAGTTCAACGGTAGTTCGTTCCTAATTGGAGTGGTTGGTGTATTCCATACTTCTAGCGATTGGATTTCACTCAAAACTCACCAAATGACTCCTCCCCCCATATTATGATGTTGCCCTAGTTTTGGGCTCGATCCGAAATCAATTGGTGTTCCAAATTGGACAATTCAAGTTCAACGGCAATTCGTTCCTAATTGGAGTGGTTGGTGTATTCCATACTTCTAGCGATTGGATTTCACTCAAAACTCACCAAATGACTCCTCCCACCATATTATAATGTTGCCCAAGTTTGGGGCTCGATCCGAAATCAATAGGTGTGAGAAATTTGACAATTCAAGTTCAACGGCAGTTCGTTCCTAATTGGAGTGGTTGGTGTATTTCATACTTCTAGCGATTGGATTTCACTCAAAACTAATCAAATGACTCCTCCCACCATATTATGATGTTGCCCAAGTTTGGGGCTCGATCCGAAATCAATAGGTGTGAGAAATTGGACAATTCAAGTTGAACGGCAGTTCGTTCCTAATTGGAGTGGTTGGTGTATTCCATACTTCTAGCGATTGGATTTCACTCAAAACTCACCAAAATGACTCCACCCACCATATTATGATGTTGCCCAAGTTTTGGGCTCGATCCGAAATCAATAGGTGTGAGAAATTGGACAATTCATGTTCAACGGCAGTTCGTTCCTAATTGGAGTGGTTGGTGTATTCCACACTTCTAGCGATTGGATTTCACTCAAAACTCACCAAATGACTCCTCCCACCGTATTATGATGTTGCCCAAGTTTTGGTCTCGATCCGAAATCAATAGGTGTTCCAAATTGGACAATTCAAGTTCAACGGCAGTTCGTTCCTAATTGGAGTGGTTGGTGTATTCCTTACTTCTAGCGATTGGATTTCACTCAAAAGTAACCAAATGACTCCTCCCACCATATTATGATGTTGCCCAAGTTTTGGGCTCGATCCGAAATCAATAGGTGTTCCAAATAGGACAATTCAAGTTCAACGGTAGTTCGTTCCTAATTGGAGTGGTTGGTGTATTCCATACTTCTAGCGATTGGATTTCACTCAAAACTCACCAAATGACTCCTCCCCCCATATTATGATGTTGCCCTAGTTTTGGGCTCGATCCGAAATCAATTGGTGTTCCAAATTGGACAATTCAAGTTCAACGGCAATTCGTTCCAAATTGGAGTGGTTGGTGTATTCCATACTTCTAGCGATTGGATTTCACTCAAAACTCACCAAATGATTCCTCCCCCGATATTATGATGTTGCCCATGGTTGGGGCTCGATCCGAAATCAATATAGGTGTGAGAAATTGGACAATTCAAGTTGAACGGCAGTTCGTTCCTAATTGGAGTGGTTGGTGTATTCCATACTTCTAGCGATTGGATTTCACTCAAAACTCACCAAATGACTCCTCCCACCATATTATAATGTTGCCCAAGTTTGAGGCTCGATCCGAAATCAATAGGTGTGAGTAATTTGACAATTCAAGTTCAACGGCAGTTCGTTCCTAATTGGAGTGGTTGGTGTATTTCATACTTCTAGCGATTGGATTTCAATCAAAACTAACCAAATGACTCCTCCCACCATATTATGGTGTTGCCCAAGTTTGGGGCTCGATCCGAAATCAATAGGTGTGAGAAATTGGACAATTCAAGTTGAACGGCAGTTCGTTCCTAATTGGAGTGGTTGGTGTATTCCATACTTCTAGCGATTGGATTTCACTCAAAACTCACCAAAATGACTCCACCCACCATATTATGATGTTGCCCAAGTTTTGGGCTCGATCCGAAATCAATAGGTGTGAGAAATTGGACAATTCATGTTCAACGGCAGTTCGTTCCTAATTGGAGTGGTTGGTGTATTCCACACTTCTAGCGATTGGATTTCACTCAAAACTCACCAAATGACTCCTCCCACCGTATTATGATGTTGCCCAAGTTTTGGTCTCGATCCGAAATCAATAGGTGTTCCAAATTGGACAATTCAAGTTCAACGGCAGTTCGTTCCTAATTGGAGTGGTTGGTGTATTCCTTACTTATTGGATTTCACTCAAAAGTCACCAAATGACTCCTCCCACCATATTATAATGTTCCCCAAGTTTTGGGCTCGATCCGAAATCAATAGGTGTTCCAAATTGGACAATTCAAGTTCAACGGTAGTTCGTTCCTAATTGGAGTGGTTGGTGAATTCCATACTTCTAGCGATTGGATTTCACTCAAAACTCACCAAATGACTCCTCCCCCCATATTATGATGTTGCCCAGGTTTTGGGCTCGATCCGAAATCAATTGGTGTTCCAAATTGGACAATTCAAGTTCAACGGCAATTCGTTCCTAATTGGAGTGGTTGGTGTATTCCATGCTTCTAGCGATTGGATTTCACTCAAAACTCACCAAATGATTCCTCCCCCGATATTATGATGTTGCCCATGGTTGGGGCTCGATCCGAAATCAATATAGGTGTGAGAAATTGGACAATTCAAGTTGAACGGCAGTTCGTTCCTAATTGGAGTGGTTGGTGTATTCCATACTTCTAGCGATTGGATTTCACTCAAAACTCACCAAAATGACTCCACCCACCATATTATGATGTTGCCCAAGTTTTGGGCTCGATCCGAAATCAATAGGTGTGAGAAATTGGTCAATTCAGTTCCAACGACAGTTCGTTCCTAATCAGAGTAGTTGTTGTATTCCATACTTCTAGTGTTTGGATTTCACTCAAAACACACGACATGACTCCTCCCACCATATTCTGATGTTGCCCAAGTTTGGGGCTTGATCCGAAATCAATAGGTGTGGGAAATTGGACAATTCAAGTTCAACGACTCTTCGTTCCTAATTGGAGTGGTTGGTGTATTCCATACTTCTAGCGATTGGATTTCACTCAAAATTAACCAAATGACTCCTCCCACCAAATTATGATGTTGCCCAAGTTTTCGGCTCGATCCGAAATCAATAGGTGTTCCAAATTGGACAATTCAAGTTCAACGACAGTTCGTTCCTAATCAGAGTAGTTGTTGTATTCCATACTTCTAGTGTTTGGATTTCACTCAAAACACACGACATGACTCCTCCCACCATATTCTGATGTTGCCCAAGTTTGGGGCTTGATCCGAAATCAATAGGTGTGGGAAATTGGACAATTCAAGTTCAACGACTCTTCGTTCCTAATTGGAGTGGTTGGTGTAAACCATACTTCTAGCGATTGGATTTCACTCAAAATTCACCAAATGACTCCTCCCACCATATTATGATGTTGCCCAAGTTTTGGGCTCGATCCGAAATCATTAGGTGTGAGAAATTAGACAATTCAAGTTCAACGGAAGTTCGTTCCTAATTGGAGTAGTTGGTGTATTCCACACTTCTAGCGATGGGATTTCACTCAAAACTCACTAAATGACTCCTCCCACCATATTATGATGTTGCCCAAGTTTGGGGCACGTTCCGAAATCAATAGGTGTTCCAAATTGGACAGTTCAAGTTCAACGGCAGTTCGTTCCTAATTGGAGTGGTTGGTGTATTCCATACTTCTAGCGATTGGATTTCACTCAAAACACACGACATGACTCCTCCCACCATATTATGATGTTGCCCAAGTTTGGGGCTCGATCCGAAATCAATAGGTGTTCGAAATTGGACAATTCATGTTCAACGCAGTTCGTTCCTAATTGGAGTGGTTGGTTTATTCCATACTTCTAGCGATTGGATTTCACTCAAAACACACCAAATGACTCCTCCCACCATATTATGATGTTGCTCAAGTTTGGGGCTCGATCCGAAACAATAGGTGTGAGAAATTTGACAATTGAAGTTCAACGGCAGTTCGTTCCTAATTGGAGTGGTTGGTGTATTCCATACTTCTAGCGATTGGATTTCACTCAAAACTCACCAAATGACTCCTCACACCATATTATGATGTTGCCCAAGTTTTGGGCTCGATCCGAAATCAATAGGTGTTCCAAATTGGACAATTCAAGTTCAACGGCAGTTCGTTCCTAATTGGAGTGGTTGGTGTATTCCATACTTCTAGCGATTGGATTTCACTCAAAACTCACCAAATGACTCCTCCCATCATATTATGATGTTGCCCAAGTTTGGGGCTCGATCCGAAATCAATAGGTGTTCCAAATTGGACAATTCAAGTTCAACGCAGTTCGTTCCTAATTGGAGTGGTTGGTGTATTCCATACTTCTAGCGATTGGATTTCACTCAAAACACACCAAATGACTCCTCCCACCATATTATGATGTTGCCCAAGTTTGGGGCTCGATCCGAAACAATAGGTGTGAGAAATTTGACAATTGAAGTTCAACGGCAGTTCGTTCCTAATTGGAGTGGTTGGTGTATTCCATACTTCTAGCGATTGGATTTCACTCAAAACTCACCAAATGACTCCTCACACCATATTATGATGTTGCCCAAGTTTTGGGCTCGATCCGAAATCAATAGGTGTGAGAAATTGGACAATTCAAGTTCAACGGCAGTTCGTTCCTAGGTGCTCCCCCTTGAAGCGATTAGGTCGAGCATGCCCGGGAAATCCGAAAGGGTGTCGACTCCTTCATCAGCATATGTCTATTTAAAGCACACCTCTGCAAGCGGATGATACCCAGCATTTCTTCCTGCAACTCAAGGAAAAAAAAAATCCAGAAACAAAAAAAATGGCATCCTCATGCACTCACCTTGATGATCACAACCTTGAGCTCTCACTTGCACCACCGAATTCCCAGACAAGGGCTCCTCCAACTCCTGTCTTCCCAAACTCCACATATCATCACGGCACGGCCTCAAACTTTGCTGAGGCAATACCGAACTTTGCTGAGGCAAGGCCGAACAGAGCAGTGCTGCTGGGAGGAATGATTGGCAGCAAGCTCACACCGGCAGATCATTGGCATATAGCACACAGGTCTGACAAGGTGGCAGTGGATGAGTCCCACACTTATACCGCGCTCCAAGCGGTCTCGGCCACAAATCTGGGCTTGCGCCTACTGGCGAGGACACGTTAGTGTACAGCGCTGAGCGAGGAAGTGGCTTCCTTGAAGGCTATGGTGGCAGACTTGCAGAAGCGGCTTATGATTGAGGTTGCCATCTCTCTCCATACATACTCTTCTTATTCATAGTTCAATTCGAATTAAAGCATGGTGTCTACTCTTAATTCAAACCAAGATAGCTAACATGCAAGCCTAAATGGTGATCAATCATTCAAACTAGCCTATTAACTTATAAGCATAATGAATAAGAACAAAAACCATAATTGAAACTTGGAAACTAACTAAACTTGAATACTTAAGAAAGAATGTACATTACAAATAAAAGTAAAGTGAAACTAAGAAAAACTTGAAGGAAAATTAAGTAAACTCATTTTACTACAACAATTGACAACTTGAAAGGAAACTAAGAGAATTTGAGGGAGAGAAGGGAAGGGAGCTCTAGAGAAGTGTTTGAGAGCTCCCCCCCTTGGGATGTGTTTTGAAGCTTGAAGGCTTCTCTATTTATAGGGCTAAGAGGGAGGAACAACATGATGAAATCCAACACCACCATTCCTCTTTTAATACAACCCATAACTCACACTTCATCTTGTCTATGTTAGTGTGGTTGGGATCAATCTCATCCCATACTTCTTTTGCTGCACCTCAAGCTTTCTTCACATGGGATCAAAGGTGATCAATTGTGGCTGCCTTTTGCTGCCAACCCATGTGGTCTTCTTTTGGTTGTTGAACAAAAACGAGTCTTCTGAACCAGACTTGGTGTAGGAAGGCCAGAGGTTTCAAAACTTATCCAATGGGGCTTAAATTTGGATATGTTATTCTAGACACCCATTGGAACAACTTCTATGAAGAAAGTATTCCCATCGGAGCAGTAGAAGTGTTCGTTTTGGGCCTTGCAAGTTGGCAGCCGAACAGAGACTGGAATTGACTTCATTTCATTTCTTTGCTTTACATGCATGCACATGCTTTCTCTATAATAACTCCAGCATGTACCAACTTGCTCCTTTAGAATTTCATAGCTGGAATGCCTCCCCACTTCACTCATTATGTTGGATCCAAAGTCAGTTGCAGCATGGGTGAGGCACATGGCTTAAAGGAGGAGACAAGGCTCAAAGCTGGCAGCTGCAAATCCTCCTGAGCATGGTTCAGTGTTGGACGGTCTAAGGACTCCACATATGTTCAATTGGGCTGAATTTTGGATATGTTATACTAGACACCCAATTGAACAACTTCTATGAAGAATGTCCCCTCATCCGAGTTGTGCAGATTACTGAAATGAGACCTGCAAGGTGACTTACGAAAATGGACTGACAAGAAGTATGGCCCAACTTTGGTTTTGTCTTTAAGCTCTTGCTCTTTGCCAATCAGCCCTTAACATGCATGGATTGCATCAAATGTGATCTCTTGCTATCTTAACCTACAAAACACACAAATAGAGGTAAGTGACTCAAAATAAAGAGAAACTAAGCAAAATCACTAAGTAAAGAAGGCAAGCAAGTGTATGAAACTATGGACTTATCAAAACAGAAAATGGATTAAAAGCACAAGTTTAACTCAATAACATAACCAAATCATAAGCTAGAAGGGTACAAAATGATATACAATTATGAACCGATCACTCCCACCATATTATGACGTTGCCCAAGTTTTGGGCTCGATCCGAAATCAATAGGTGTTCCAAATTGGACAATTCAAGTTCAACGGCAGTTCGTTCCTAATTGGAGTGGTTGGTGTATTCCATACTTCTAGCGATTGGATTTCACTCACAACTCACCACATGACTCCTCCCACCAAATTATGATTTTGCCCAAGTTTTGGGCTCGATCCGAAATCAATAGGTGTTCCAAATTGGACAATTCAAGTTCAACGGCAGTTCGTTCCTAATTGGAGTGCTTGGTGTATTCCGTACTTCTAGCGCTTGGATTTCACTCAAAACTCACCAAATGGCTCCTCGCACCATATTATGATGTTGCCCAAGTTTTGGGCTCGATGCGAAATCAATAGGTGTTCCAAATTGGACAATTCAAGTTCAACGGCAGTTCGTTCCAAATTGGAGTGGTTGGTGTATTCCATACTTCTAGCGATTGGATTTCACTCAAAACTCACCAAATGACTCCTCCCACCATATTATGATGTTGCCCAAGTTTTGGGCTCGATCCGAAATCAATAGGTGTGAGAAATTGGACAATTCAAGTTCAACGGCAGTTCGTTCCTAATTGGAGTGGTTGGTGTATTCCATACTTCTAGCGATTGGTTTTCACTCAAAACTCACCAAATGACTACTCCCACCATATTATGATGTTGCCCAAGTTTTGGGCTCGATCCGAAATCAATAGGTGTTCCAAATTGGACAATTCAAGTTCAACGGCAGTTCGTTCCTAATTGGAGTGCTTGGTGTATTCCGTACTTCTAGCGCTTGGATTTCACTCAAAACTCACCAAATAGCTCCTCGCACCATATTATGATGTTGCCCAAGTTTTGGGCTCGATGCGAAATCAATAGGTGTTCCAAATTGGACAATTCAAGTTCAACGGCAGTTCGTTCCAAATTGGAGTGGTTGGTGTATTCCATACTTCTAGCGATTGGATTTCACTCAAAACTCACCAAATGACTCCTCCCACCATATTATGATGTTGCCCAAGTTTTGGGCTCGATCCGAAATCAATAGGTGTTCCAAATTGGACAATTCAAGTTCAACGGCAGTTCGTTCCTAATTGGAGTGGTTGGTGTATTCCATACTTCTAGCGATTGGTTTTCACTCAAAACTCACCAAATGACTACTCCCACCATATTATGATGTTGCCCAAGTTTTGGGCTCGATCCGAAATCAATAGGTGTTCCAAATTGGACAATTCAAGTTCAACGGCAGTTCGTTCCTAATTGGAGTGGTTGGTGTATTTCACACTTCTAGCGATTGGATTTCACTCAAAACTCACCCAATGGCTCCTCCCACCATATTATGATGTTGCCCAAGTTTTTGGCTCGATCCGAAATCAATAGGTGTTCCAAATTGGACAATTCAAGTTTAACGGCAGTTCGTTCCTAATTGGAGTGGTTGGTGTATTCCATACTTCTAGCGATTGGATTTCATTCAAAACTCCCCAAATGACTCCTCCCACCATATTATGATGTTGCCCATGTTTTGGGCTCGATCCGAAATCAATAGGCGTTCCAAATTGGACAATTCAAGTTCAACGGCAGTTCGTTCCTAATTCGAGTGGTTGGTGTATTCCATAATTCTAGCGATTGGATTTCACTCAAAACTCACCAAATGACTTCTCCCACCATATTATGATGTTGCCCAAGTTTTGGGCTCGATCTGAAGTCAATAGGTATGAGAAATTGGACAATTCAAGTTCAACAGCAGTTCGTTCCTAATTGAAGTGGTTGGTGCATTCCATACTTCTAGCGATTGGATTTCACTCAAAAGTCACCAAATGACTCCTCCCACCATATTATGATGTTGCCCATGTTTTGGGCTCGATCCGAAATCAATAGTTGTTCGAAATTGGACAATTCAAGTTCAACGGCAGTTCGTTCCTAATTGGAGTGCTTGGTGTATTCCATACTTCTAGCGATTGGATTTCGCTCAAAACTCACCAAATGACTCCTCACACCATATTATGTTGTTGCCCAAGTTTTGGGCTCGATCCGAAATCAATAGGTGTTCGAAATTGGACAATTCAGGGTTCAACCGCAGTTCGTTCCTAATTGGAGTGGTTGGTGTATTCCATACTTCTAGCGATTGGATTTCACTCAAAACTCACCAAATGACTCCTCCCACTAGATTATGATGTTGCCCAAGTTTTGGGCTCGATCCGAAATCAATAGGTGTTCCAAATTGGACAATTCAAGTTCAACGGCAGTTCGTTCCTAATTGGAGTGGTTGGAATATTCCATACTTCTAGCGATTGGATTTCACTCAAAACTAACCAAATGACTCCTCCCACCATATTATGATGTTGCCCAAGTTTTGGGCTCGATCCGAAATCAATAGGTGTTCCAAATTGGACAATTCAAGTTCAACGGCAGTTTGTTCCTAATTGGAGTGGTTGGTGTATTCCATACTTCTAGCGATTGGATTTCACTCAAAACTAACCAAATGACTCCTCCCACCATATTATGATGTTGCCCAAGTTTTGGGCTCGATCCGAAATCAATAGGTGTTCCTAATCGGACAATTCAAGTTCGACGGTAGTTCGTTCCTAATCGGAGTGGTTGGTGTATTCCATACTTCTGGGGATTCGATTTCACTCAAAACTCACCAAATGACTCCTCCCACCATATTATGATGTTGCCCAAATTTTGGGCTCCATCCGAAATCAATAGGTGTTCGAAATTGGACAATTCAAGTTCAACATCATTTCGTTCCTAATTGGAGTGGTTGGTGTATTCCATACTTCTAGCGATTGGATTTCACTCAAAACTCCCCAAATGACTCCTCCCACCATATTATGTTGTTGCCCATGTTTTGGGCTCGATCCGAAATCAATAGGTGTTCCAAATTGGACAATTCAAGTTCAACGGCAGTTCGTTCCTAATCGGAGTGGTTGGTGTATTCCATACTTCTGGGGATTCGATTTCACTCAAAACTCACCAAATGACTCCTCCCACCATATTATGATGTTGCCCAAATTTTGGGCTCCATCCGAAATCAATAGGTGTTCCAAATTGGACAATTCAAGTTCAACGGCAGTTCGTTCCTAATTGGAGTGGTTGGAATATTCCATACTTCTAGTGATTGGATTTCACTCAAAACTCCCCAAATGACTCCTCCCACCATATTATGTTGTTGCCCAAGTTTTGGTCTCGATCCGAAATCAATAGGTGTTCCAAATTGGACAATTCAAGTTCAACGACAGTTCGTTCCTACTTGGAGTGGTTGATGTATTCCATACTTCTAGCGATAGGATTTCACTCAAAACTCACGAAATGACTCCTCCCACCATATTATGATGTTGCCCAAGTTTGGGGCTCGATCCGAAATCAATAGGTGTTCCAAATTGGACAATCCAAGTTCAACGGCAGTTCGTTCCTAATGGGAGTGGTTGGTGTATTCCATACTTCTAGCGATTGGATTTCACTCAAAACTCACCAAATGACTCCTCCCACCATATTATGATGTTGCCCAAGTTTTGGACTCGATCCGAAATCAATAGGTGTGAGAAATTGGACAATTTAAGTTCAACGGCAGTTCGTTCCTAATTGGAGTGGTTGGTGTATTCCATACTTCTAGCGATTGGATTTCACTCAAAACTCACCAAATGACACCTCCCACCATATTTTGATATTGCCCAAGTTTGGGGTTCGATCCGAAATCTATAGGTGTGAGAAATTGGACATTTCAAGTTCAACGGCAGTTCATTCCGAATTGGAGTGGTTGGTGTATTCCATACTTCTAGCGATTGGATTTAACTCAAAACCCACCAAATGACTCCTCGCCCCTTATTATGATGTTGCCCAATTTTTGGGCTCGATCCGAAATCGATTGGTGTTCCAAATTGGACAATTAAAGTTCAACGCCAGTTCGTTCCTAATTGGAGTGGTTGGTGTATTCCATGCTTATAGCGTTTGGATTTCACTCAAAACTCACCAAATCACTCCTCCCACAATATTATGATGTTGCCTAGGTTTTGGGCTCGATCCGAAATCAATAGGTGTTCCGAATTGGACAATTCAAGTTCAACGGCAGTTCGTTCCTAATTGGAGTGGTTGGTGTATTCCATACTTCTAGCGATTGGATTTCACTCAAAACTCACCAAATGATTCCTCCCACCATATTATGATGTTGCCCAAGTTTTGGGCTCGATACGAAATCAATAGGTGTGAGAAATTGTTAAATTCAATTTCAACGACAGTTCGTTCCAAATTGCGGTGGTTGGTGTATTCCTTACTTCTGGCGATTTGATTTCACTCAAAACTCACCAAATGACTCCTCCCACCATATTATGTTGTTGCCCAAGTTTTGGGCTCGATCCGAAATCAATAGGTGTTCGAAATTGGACAATTCAAGTTCAACGGCAGTTCGTTCCTAATTGGAGTGGTTGGTGTATTCCATACTTCTAGCGTTTGGATTTCACTCAAAAGTCACCAAATGACTCCACCCACCATATTATGATGTTGCCCAAGTTTTGGGCTCGATCCGAAATCAATAGGTGTGAGAAATTGGCCAATTCAAGTTCAACGGCAGTTCATTCCTAATTGGAGTGGTTGGTGTATTCCATACTTCTAGCGATTGAATTTCACTCAAAACTCACCAAAGGACTCCTCCCACCATATTATGATGTTGCCCAAGTTTTGAACTCGATCCGAAATCAATAGGTGTGAGAAATTGGACAATTCAACTTCAACGGCAGTTCGTTCCTAATTGGAGTGGTTGGTGTATTCCATACTTCTAGCGATTGGATTTCACTCAGAACTCACCAAAGGACTCCTCCCACCATATTATGATGTTGCCCAAGTTTTGGGCTCGATCCGAAAGCAATAGGTTTTCGAAATTGGACAATTCAAGTTCAACGGCAGTTCGTTCCTAATTGGAGTGGTTGGTGTATTCCATACTTCTAGCGATTGGATTTCACTCAAAACTCACCAAATGACTCCTCCCTCCATATTATGTTGTTGCCCAGGTTTTCGGCTCGATCCGAAATCAATAGGTGTTCCAAATTGGACAATTCAAGTTCAACGGCAGTTCGTTCCTAATTGGAGTGGTTGGTGTATTCCATACTTCTAGCGATTGGATTTCACTCAAAACTCACCAAATGATTCCTCCCACCATATTATGATGTTGCCCAAGTTTTGGGCTCGATACGAAATCAAAAGGTGTGAGAAATTGGTAAATTCAATTTCAACGACAGTTCGTTCCAAATTGCGGTGGTTGGTGTATTCCATACTTCTGGCGATTTGATTTCACTCAAAAGTCACCAAATGACTCCTCCCACCATATTATGATGTTGCCCAAGTTTTGGGCTCGATCCGAAATCAATAGGTATTAGAAATTGGTAAATTCAATTTCAACGACAGTTCGTTCCAAATCGATGGTTGGTGTATTCCATACTTCTGGCGATTTGATTTCACTCAAAACTCACCAAATGACTCCTCCCACCATATTATGTTGTTGCCCAAGTTTTGGGCTCGATCCGAAATCAATAGGTGTGAGAAATTGGTCAATTGAATTTCAACAACAGTTCGTTCCTAATTGGAGTGGTTGGTGTATTCCATACTTCTAGCCATTGGATTTCACTGAAAACTCACCAAATGACTCGTCCCACCATATTATGATGTTGCCCAAGTTTTGGGCTCGATCCGAAATCGATTGGTGTTCCAAATTGGCCAATTCAAGTTCAACGGCAGTTCATTCCTAATTGGAGTGGTTGGTGTATTCCATACTTCTAGCGATTGGATTTCACTCAAAACTCACCAAAGGACTCCTCCCACCATATTATGATGTTGCCCAAGTTTTGGACTCGATCCGAAATCAATAGGTGTGAGAAATTGGACAATTCAAGTTCAACGGCAGTTCGTTCTGAATTGGAGTGGTTGGTGTATTCCATACTTCTAGCGATTGGATTTCACTCAAAATCCCCCAAAGGACTCCTCCCACCATATTATGATGTTGCCCAAGTTTTGGGCTCGATCCGAACTCAATAGGTGTTCGAAATTAGCGATTGGATTTCACTCAAAACTCACCAAATGACTCCTCCCACCATATTATGATGTTGCCCAAGTTTTGGGCTCGATCCGCAATCAATAGGTGTGAGAAATTGGTCAATTAAATTTCAACGACAGTTCGTTCCTAGTTGGAGTGGTTGGTGTATTCCATACTTCTAGCGATTGGATTTCACTCAAAACTCACCAAAGGACTCGTCCCACCATATTATGATGTTGCCCATCTTTTGGGCTCGATCCGAAATCAATAGGTGTGAGAAATTGGACATTTCAAGTTCAACGGCAGTTCGTTCCTAATTGGAGTGGTTGGTGTATTCCATACTTCTAGCGATTGGATTTCACTCAGAACTCACCAAATGACTCCACCCACCATATTATGATGTTGCCCAAGTTTTGGGCTCGATCCGAAATCAATAGGTGTGAGAAATTGGACAATTCAATTTCAACGGCGGTTCGTTCCTAATTGGAGTGGTCGGTGTATTCCATACTTCTAGCGATTGGATTTCACTCAAAACTCACCAAATGACCCCTCCCACCATATTATGATGTTTCCCAAGTTTTGGGCTCGATTCGAAATCAATCGGTGTGAGAAATTGGTCAATTCAATTTCAACGACAGTTCGTTCCTAATTGGAGTGGTTGGTGTATTCCATACTTCTAGCTATTGGATTTCACTCAAAACTCACCAAATGACTCCTCACACCATATTATGATGTTGCCCAAGTTTGGGGCTCGATACGAAATCGATAGGTGTTCCAAATTGGACAATTCAAGTTCAACTGCAGTTCGTTCCTAATTGGATTGGTTCGTGTATTCCATACTTCTAGCGATTGGATTTCACTCAAAATTCACCAAATGACTCCTCCCACCATATTATGATGTTGCCCAAGTTTGGGGCTCGATCCGAAATCGATAGGTGTTCCAAATTGGACAATTCAAGTTCAACGGCAGTTCGTTCCTAATTGGATTGGTTAGTGTATTCCATACTTCTAGCGATTGGATTTCACTCAAAAGTCACCAAATGACTCCTCCCACCATATTATGATGTTGCCCAAGTGTTGGGCTCGATCCGAAATCAATAGATGTTCGAAATTGGACAATTCAAGTTCAACGGCAGTTCGTTCCTAATTGGAGTGGTTGGTGTATTCCATACTTCTAGCAATTGGATTTCACTCAAAACTCTCCAAAGGACTCCTCAAACCATATTATGACGTTGCCCAAGTTTTGGGCTCGATCCGAAATCAATAGGTGTTCGAAATTGGACAATTCAATTTCAACGGCAGTTCGTTCCTAATTGGAGTGGTTGGTGTATTCCATACTTCTACCGATTGGATTTCACTCAGAACTCACCAAAGGACTCCTCCCACCATATTATGATGTTGCCCAAGTTTTGGGCTCGATCCGAAAGCAATAGGTTTTCGAAATTGGACAATTCAAGTTCAACGGCAGTTCGTTCCTAATTGGAGTGGTTGGTGTATTCCATACTTCTAGCGATTGGATTTCACTCAAAACTCACCAAATGACTCCTCCCACCATATTATGATGTTTCCCAAGTTTTGGGCTCGATTCGAAATCAATCGGGGTGAGAAATTGGTCAATTCAATTTCAACGACACTTCGTTCCTAATTGGAGTGGTTGGTGTATTCCATACTTCTAGCTATTGGATTTCACTCAAAACTCACCAAATGACTCCTCCCACCATATTATGATGTTGCCCAAGTTTGGGGCTCGATCCGATATCGATAGGTGTTCCAAATTGGACAATTCAAGTTCAACAGCAGTTCGTTCCAAATTGGAGTGGTTGGTGTATTCCATACTTTAAGCGATTGGATTTCACTCAAAACTCACCAAATGACTAATCCCACCATATTATGATGTTGCCCCAGTTTTGGTCTCGATCCGAAATCAATAGGTGTGAGAAATTGGACAATTCAAGTTCAACGGCAGTTCGTTCCTAATTGGAGTGGTTGGTGTATTCCATACTTCTAGCGATTGGATTTCACTCAAAACTCACCAAATGACTCCTCCCTCCATATTATGATGTTGCCCAGGTTTTCGGCTCGATCCGAAATCAATAGGTGTTCCAAATTGGACAATTCAAGTTCAACGGCAGTTCGTTCCTAATTGGAGTGGTTGGTGTATTCCATACTTCTAGCAATTGGATTTCACTCAAAACTCACCAAATGACTCCTCCCACCATATTATGATGTTGCCCAAGTTTGGGGCTCGATCCGAACTCAATAGGCGTGAGAAATTGGACAATTCAAGTTCAACGACAATTCGTTCCTAATTGGAGTGGTTGGTGTATTCCATACTTCTAGCTATTGGATTTAACTCAAAACTCACCAAATGACTCTTCCCACCATATTATGATGTTGCCCAAGTTTTGGGCTCGATGCGAAATCAATAGATGTTCGAAATTGGACAATTCAAGTTCAACGGTAGTTCGTTCCTAATTGGAGTGGTTGGTGTATTCCATACTTCTAGCAATTGGATTTCACTCAAAACTCTCCAAAGGACTCCTCCCACCATATTATGATGTTGCCCAAGTTTTGGGCTAGATCCGAAATCAATAGGTGTGAGAAATTGGACATTTCAAGTTCAACGACATTTCGTTCCTAATTGGAGTGGTTGGTGTATTCTCTTCTAGCGATTGGATTTCACTCAAAACTCACCAAATGACTCCTCCCACCATATTATGATGTTGCCCAAGTTTGGGGATTGATCCGAAATCAATAGGTGTTCAAAATTGGACAATTCAAGTTCAACGGCAGTTCGTTCCTAATTGGAGTGGTTGGTGTATTCCATACTTCTAGCGATTGGATTTCACTCAAAACTCACGAAATGACTCCACCCACCATATTATGATGTTGCCCAAGTTTTGGGCTCGATCCGAAATCAATAGGTGTGAGAAATTGGACAATTCAATTTCAACGGCGGTTCGTTCCTAATTGGAGTGGTTGGTGTATTCCATACTTCTAACGATTGGATTTCTCTCAAAACTCACCAATTGACTCCTCCCACCATATTATGATGTTTCCCAAGTTTTGGGCTCGATTCGAAATCAATCGGTGTGAGAAATTGGTCAATTCAATTTCAGCGACAGTTCGTTCCTAATTGGAGTGGTTGGTGTATTCCATACTTCTAGCTGTTGGATTTCACTCAAAACTCACCAAATGACTCCTCCCACCATATTATGATGTTGCCTAAGTTTGGGGCTCGATCCGAAATCGATAGGTGTTCCAAATTGGACAATTCAAGTTCAACGGCAGTTCGTTCCTAATTGGATTGGTTGGTGTATTCCATACTTCTAGCGATTGGATTTCACTCAAAACTCACCAAATGACTCCTCCCACCATATTATGATGTTGCCCAAGTGTTGGGCTCGATCCGAAATCAATAGATGTTCGAAATTGGACAATTCAAGTTCAACGGCAGTTCGTTCCTAATTGGAGTGGTTGGTGTATTCCATACTTCTAGCAGTTGGATTTCACTCAAAACTCACCAAATGACTCCTCCCACCATATTATGATGTTGCCCAAGTTTGGGGCTCGATCCGAACTCAATAGGCGTGAGAAATTGGACAATTCAAGTTCAACGGCAGTTCGTTCCTAATTGGAGTGGTTGGTATATTCCATACTTCTAGAGATTGGATTTAACTCAAAACTCACGAAATGACTCCTCCCACCATATTACGATGTTGCCCAAGTTTGGGGCTCGATCCGAAATCAATAGGTGTGAGAAATTGGACAATTCAAGTTCAACGGCACTTCGTTCGTAATTGGAGTGGTTGGTGTATTCCATACTTCTAGCGATTGGATTTCACTCAAAACTCACCAAATGACTCCTCCCACCATATTATGATATTGCCCAAGTTTGGGGCTCGATCCGAAATCAATAGGTGTGAGAAATTGGACAATTCAAGTTCAACGGCAGTTCGTTCCTAAGTGGAGTGGTTGGTGTATTCCATACTTCTAGCAACTGGATTTCACTCAAAACAAACCAAATGACTCCTCCCACCATATTATGATGTTGCCCAAGTTTTGGGCTCGATCCGAAATCGATAGGTGTTCCAAATTGGACAATTCAAGTTCAACGGCAGTTCGTTCCTAATTGGATTGTTTGGTGTATTCCATACTTCTAGCGACTGGATTTCACTCAAAACTCACCAAATGACTCCTCCCACCATAGTATGTTGTTGTCCAAGTTTTTGGCTCGATCCGAAATCAATAGGTGTGAGAAATTGGACATTTCAAGTTCAACGGCATTTCGTTCCTAATTGGAGTGGTTGGTGTATTCTCTTGTAGCGATTGGATTTCACTCAAAATTCACCAAATGACTCCTCCCACCATATTATGATGTTGCCCAAGTTATGGGCTCGATCCGAAATCAATAGGTGTGAGAAATTGGACAATTCAAGTTCAACGACAGTTCGTTCCTAATTGGAGTGGTTGGCGTATTCCATACTTCTAGCGAGTGGATTTCACTCAAAACTCAACAAATGACTCCTCCCACCATATTATGATGTTGCCCAAGTTTGGGGCTCGGACCGAAATCGATAGGTGTTCCAAATTGGACAATTCAAGTTCAACGGCAGTTCGTTCCTAATTGGATTGGTTGGTGTATTCTATACTTCTAGCGATTGGATTTCACTCAAAACTCAACAAATGACTCCTCCCACCATATTATGATGTTGCCCAAGTTTGGGGCTCGGACCGAAATCGATAGGTGTTCCAAATTGGACAATTCAAGTTCAACGGCAGTTCGTTCCTAATTGGATTGGTTGGTGTATTCTATACTTCTAGCGATTGGATTTCACTCAAAACTCACCAAATGACTCCTCCCACCATATTATGATGTTTCCCAAGTTTTGGGCTCGATTCGAAATCAATCGGTGTGAGAAATTGGTCAATTCAATTTCAACGACAGTTCGTTCCTAATTGGAGTGGTTGGTGTATTCCATACTTCTAGCTATTGGATTTCCCTCAAAACTCACCAAATGACTCCTCCGACCATATTATGATGTTGCCCAAGTTTGGGGCTCGATCCGAAATCGATAGGTGTTCCAAATTGGACAATTCAAGTTCAACGACAGTTCGTTCCTAATTGGATTGTTTGGTAAATTCCATACTTCTAGCGATTGGATTTCACTCAAAACTCACCAAATGACTCCTCCCACCATATTATGATGTTGCCCAAGTTTTGGTCTCGATCCGAAATCAATAGGTGTTAGAAATTGGACATTTCAAGTTCAACGGCAGTTCGTTCCTAATTGGAGTGGTTGGTGTATTCCATACTTCTAGCGATTGGATTTCACTCAAAACTCAACAAATGGCTCCTCCCACCATATTATGATGTTGCCCAAGTTTGGGGCTCGGTCCGAAATCAGTAGGTGTGAGAAATTGGACAATTCAAGTTCAACGGCAGTTCGTTCCTAATTGGAGTGGTTGGTGTATTCCATACTTCTAGCGATTGGATTTCACTCAAAACAAACCAAATGACTCCGCCCACCATATTATGATGCTGCCCAAGTTTTGGGCTCGATCCGAAATCAATAGGTGTGAGAAATTGGACAATTCAATTTCAACGGCGGTTCGTTCCTAATTGGAGTGGTTGGTTTATTCCATACTTCTAGCGATTGGATTTCACTCAAAACTCACCAAATGACTCCTCCCACCATATTATGATGTTGCCCAACTTTTGGGCTCCATCCGAAATCAATAGATGTTCGAAATTGGACAATTCAAGTTCAACGGCAGTTCGTTCCTAATTGGAGTGGTTGGTGTATTCCATACTTCTAGCAATTGGATTTCACTCAAAACTCACCAAACGACTCCTCCCACCATATTATGATGTTTCCCAAGTTTTGGGCTCGATTCGAAATCAATCGGTGTGAGAAATTGGTCAATTCAATTTCAACGACAGTTCGTTCCTAATTGGAGTGGTTGGTGTATTCCATACTTCTAGCTATTGGATTTCCCTCAAAACTCACCAAATGACTCCTCCGACCATATTATGATGTTGCCCAAGTTTGGGGCTCGATCCGAAATCGATAGGTGTTCCAAATTGGACAATTCAACTTCAACGGCAGTTCGTTCCTAATTGGAGTGGTTGGTGTATTCCATACTTTAAGCGATTGGATTTCACTCAAAACTCACCAAATGACTAATCCCACCATATTATGATGTTGCCCCAGTTTTGGTCTCGATCCGAAATCAATAGGTGTGAGAAATTGGACAATTCAAGTTCAACGGCAGTTCGTTCCTAATTGGAGTGGTTGGTGTATTCCATACTTCTAGCGATTGGATTTCACTCAAAACTCACCAAATGACTCCTCCCTCCATATTATGATGTTGCCCAGGTTTTCGGCTCGATCCGAAATCAATAGGTGTTCCAAATTGGACAATTCAAGTTCAACGGCAGTTCGTTCCTAATTGGAGTGGTTGGTGTATTCCATACTTCTAGCAATTGGATTTCACTCAAAACTCACCAAATGACTCCTCCCACCATATTATGATGTTGCCCAAGTTTGGGGCTCGATCCGAACTCAATAGGCGTGAGAAATTGGACAATTCAAGTTCAACGACAATTCGTTCCTAATTGGAGTGGTTGGTGTATTCCATACTTCTAGCTATTGGATTTAACTCAAAACTCACCAAATGACTCTTCCCACCATATTATGATGTTGCCCAAGTTTTGGGCTCGATGCGAAATCAATAGATGTTCGAAATTGGACAATTCAAGTTCAACGGTAGTTCGTTCCTAATTGGAGTGGTTGGTGTATTCCATACTTCTAGCAATTGGATTTCACTCAAAACTCTCCAAAGGACTCCTCCCACCATATTATGATGTTGCCCAAGTTTTGGGCTAGATCCGAAATCAATAGGTGTGAGAAATTGGACATTTCAAGTTCAACGACATTTCGTTCCTAATTGGAGTGGTTGGTGTATTCTCTTCTAGCGATTGGATTTCACTCAAAACTCACCAAATGACTCCTCCCACCATATTATGATGTTGCCCAAGTTTGGGGATTGATCCGAAATCAATAGGTGTTCAAAATTGGACAATTCAAGTTCAACGGCAGTTCGTTCCTAATTGGAGTGGTTGGTGTATTCCATACTTCTAGCGATTGGATTTCACTCAAAACTCACGAAATGACTCCACCCACCATATTATGATGTTGCCCAAGTTTTGGGCTCGATCCGAAATCAATAGGTGTGAGAAATTGGACAATTCAATTTCAACGGCGGTTCGTTCCTAATTGGAGTGGTTGGTGTATTCCATACTTCTAACGATTGGATTTCTCTCAAAACTCACCAATTGACTCCTCCCACCATATTATGATGTTTCCCAAGTTTTGGGCTCGATTCGAAATCAATCGGTGTGAGAAATTGGTCAATTCAATTTCAGCGACAGTTCGTTCCTAATTGGAGTGGTTGGTGTATTCCATACTTCTAGCTGTTGGATTTCACTCAAAACTCACCAAATGACTCCTCCCACCATATTATGATGTTGCCCAAGTTTGGGGCTCGATCCGAAATCGATAGGTGTTCCAAATTGGACAATTCAAGTTCAACGGCAGTTCGTTCCTAATTGGATTGGTTGGTGTATTCCATACTTCTAGCGATTGGATTTCACTCAAAACTCACCAAATGACTCCTCCCACCATATTATGATGTTGCCCAAGTGTTGGGCTCGATCCGAAATCAATAGATGTTCGAAATTGGACAATTCAAGTTCAACGGCAGTTCGTTCCTAATTGGAGTGGTTGGTGTATTCCATACTTCTAGCAGTTGGATTTCACTCAAAACTCACCAAATGACTCCTCCCACCATATTATGATGTTGCCCAAGTTTGGGGCTCGATCCGAACTCAATAGGCGTGAGAAATTGGACAATTCAAGTTCAACGGCAGTTCGTTCCTAATTGGAGTGGTTGGTATATTCCATACTTCTAGAGATTGGATTTAACTCAAAACTCACGAAATGACTCCTCCCACCATATTACGATGTTGCCCAAGTTTGGGGCTCGATCCGAAATCAATAGGTGTGAGAAATTGGACAATTCAAGTTCAACGGCACTTCGTTCGTAATTGGAGTGGTTGGTGTATTCCATACTTCTAGCGATTGGATTTCACTCAAAACTCACCAAATGACTCCTCCCACCATATTATGATATTGCCCAAGTTTGGGGCTCGATCCGAAATCAATAGGTGTGAGAAATTGGACAATTCAAGTTCAACGGCAGTTCGTTCCTAAGTGGAGTGGTTGGTGTATTCCATACTTCTAGCAACTGGATTTCACTCAAAACAAACCAAATGACTCCTCCCACCATATTATGATGTTGCCCAAGTTTTGGGCTCGATCCGAAATCGATAGGTGTTCCAAATTGGACAATTCAAGTTCAACGGCAGTTCGTTCCTAATTGGATTGTTTGGTGTATTCCATACTTCTAGCGACTGGATTTCACTCAAAACTCACCAAATGACTCCTCCCACCATAGTATGTTGTTGTCCAAGTTTTTGGCTCGATCCGAAATCAATAGGTGTGAGAAATTGGACATTTCAAGTTCAACGGCATTTCGTTCCTAATTGGAGTGGTTGGTGTATTCTCTTCTAGCGATTGGATTTCACTCAAAATTCACCAAATGACTCCTCCCACCATATTATGATGTTGCCCAAGTTATGGGCTCGATCCGAAATCAATAGGTGTGAGAAATTGGACAATTCAAGTTCAACGACAGTTCGTTCCTAATTGGAGTGGTTGGCGTATTCCATACTTCTAGCGAGTGGATTTCACTCAAAACTCAACAAATGACTCCTCCCACCATATTATGATGTTGCCCAAGTTTGGGGCTCGGACCGAAATCGATAGGTGTTCCAAATTGGACAATTCAAGTTCAACGGCAGTTCGTTCCTAATTGGATTGGTTGGTGTATTCTATACTTCTAGCGATTGGATTTCACTCAAAACTCAACAAATGACTCCTCCCACCATATTATGATGTTGCCCAAGTTTGGGGCTCGGACCGAAATCGATAGGTGTTCCAAATTGGACAATTCAAGTTCAACGGCAGTTCGTTCCTAATTGGATTGGTTGGTGTATTCTATACTTCTAGCGATTGGATTTCACTCAAAACTCACCAAATGACTCCTCCCACCATATTATGATGTTTCCCAAGTTTTGGGCTCGATTCGAAATCAATCGGTGTGAGAAATTGGTCAATTCAATTTCAACGACAGTTCGTTCCTAATTGGAGTGGTTGGTGTATTCCATACTTCTAGCTATTGGATTTCCCTCAAAACTCACCAAATGACTCCTCCGACCATATTATGATGTTGCCCAAGTTTGGGGCTCGATCCGAAATCGATAGGTGTTCCAAATTGGACAATTCAAGTTCAACGACAGTTCGTTCCTAATTGGATTGTTTGGTAAATTCCATACTTCTAGCGATTGGATTTCACTCAAAACTCACCAAATGACTCCTCCCACCATATTATGATGTTGCCCAAGTTTTGGTCTCGATCCGAAATCAATAGGTGTTAGAAATTGGACATTTCAAGTTCAACGGCAGTTCGTTCCTAATTGGAGTGGTTGGTGTATTCCATACTTCTAGCGATTGGATTTCACTCAAAACTCAACAAATGGCTCCTCCCACCATATTATGATGTTGCCCAAGTTTGGGGCTCGGTCCGAAATCAGTAGGTGTGAGAAATTGGACAATTCAAGTTCAACGGCAGTTCGTTCCTAATTGGAGTGGTTGGTGTATTCCATACTTCTAGCGATTGGATTTCACTCAAAACAAACCAAATGACTCCGCCCACCATATTATGATGCTGCCCAAGTTTTGGGCTCGATCCGAAATCAATAGGTGTGAGAAATTGGACAATTCAATTTCAACGGCGGTTCGTTCCTAATTGGAGTGGTTGGTTTATTCCATACTTCTAGCGATTGGATTTCACTCAAAACTCACCAAATGACTCCTCCCACCATATTATGATGTTGCCCAACTTTTGGGCTCCATCCGAAATCAATAGATGTTCGAAATTGGACAATTCAAGTTCAACGGCAGTTCGTTCCTAATTGGAGTGGTTGGTGTATTCCATACTTCTAGCAATTGGATTTCACTCAAAACTCACCAAACGACTCCTCCCACCATATTATGATGTTTCCCAAGTTTTGGGCTCGATTCGAAATCAATCGGTGTGAGAAATTGGTCAATTCAATTTCAACGACAGTTCGTTCCTAATTGGAGTGGTTGGTGTATTCCATACTTCTAGCTATTGGATTTCCCTCAAAACTCACCAAATGACTCCTCCGACCATATTATGATGTTGCCCAAGTTTGGGGCTCGATCCGAAATCGATAGGTGTTCCAAATTGGACAATTCAAGTTCAACGACAGTTCGTTCCTAATTGGATTGTTTGGTAAATTCCATACTTCTAGCGATTGGATTTCACTCAAAACTCACCAAATGACTCCTCCCACCATATTATGATGTTGCCCAAGTTTTGGTCTCGATCCGAAATCAATAGGTGTTAGAAATTGGACATTTCAAGTTCAACGGCAGTTCGTTCCTAATTGGAGTGGTTGGTGTATTCCATACTTCTAGCGATTGGATTTCACTCAAAACTCAACAAATGGCTCCTCCCACCATATTATGTTGTTGCCCAAGTTTGGGGCTCGGTCCGAAATCAGTAGGTGTGAGAAATTGGACAATTCAAGTTCAACGGCAGTTCGTTCCTAATTGGAGTGGTTGGTGTATTCCATACTTCTAGCGATTGGATTTCACTCAAAACAAACCAAATGACTCCGCCCACCATATTATGATGCTGCCCAAGTTTTGGGCTCGATCCGAAATCAATAGGTGTGAGAAATTGGACAATTCAATTTCAACGGCGGTTCGTTCCTAATTGGAGTGGTTGGTTTATTCCATACTTCTAGCGATTGGATTTCACTCAAAACTCACCAAATGACTCCTCCCACCATATTATGATGTTGCCCAAGTTTTGGGCTCCATCCGAAATCAATAGATGTTCGAAATTGGACAATTCAAGTTCAACGGCAGTTCGTTCCTAATTGGAGTGGTTGGTGTATTCCATACTTCTAGCAATTGGATTTCACTCAAAACTCACCAAACGACTCCTCCCACCAAATTATGATGTTTCCCAAGTTTTGGGCTCGATTCGAAATCAATCGGTGTGAGAAATTGGTCAATTCAATTTCAACGACAATTCGTTCCTAATTGGAGTGGTTGGTGTATTCCACACTTCTAGCTATTGGATTTCACTCAAAACTCACCAAATGACTCTTCCCACCATATTATGATGTTGCCCAAGTTTTGGGCTCGATCCGAAATCAATAGATGTTCGAAATTGGACAATTCAAGTTCAACGGCAGTTCGTTCCTAATTGGAGTGGTTGGTGTATTCCATACTACTAGCAATTGGATTTCACTCAAAACTCTCCAAAGGACTCCTCCCACCATATTATGATGTTGCCCAAGTTTTGGGCTCGATCCGAAATCAATAGGTGTGAGAAAATGGACATTTCAAGTTCAACGACATTTCGTTCCTAATTGGTGTGGTTGGTGTATTCTCTTCTAGCGATTGGATTTCACTCAAAACTCACCAAATGACTCCTCCCACCATATTATGATGTTGCCCAAGTTTGGGGATTGATCCGAAATCAATAGGTGTTCAAAATTGGACAATTCAAGTTCAACGGCAGTTCGTTCCTAATTGGAGTGGTTGGTGTATTCCATACTGCTAGCGATTGGATTTCACTCAAAACTCACCACATGACTCCTCCCACCATATTACGATGTTCCCCAAGTTTGGAGCTTGATCCGAAATCAATAGTTGTTCCAAATTGGACAATTCAAGTTCAACGGTAGTTCGTTCCTAATTGGAGTGGTTGGCGTATTCCATACGTCTAGCGATTGGATTTCACTCAAAACTCATCAAATGACTCCACCCACCATATTATGACGTTGCCCAAGTTTTGGGCTCGATCCGAAATAAATTGGAGTACGAAATTGGACAATTCAAGTTAAACGGCAGTTCGTTCCTAATTGGAGTGGTTGGTGTATTCCATACTTCTAGCGATTGGATTTCACTCAAAACTCACCAAATGACTCCTCCCACCATATTATGATGTTGCCCAAGTTTGGGGCTCGATCCGAAATCAATAGGTGTTCGAAATTGGACAATTCAAGTTGAACGGCAGTTCGTTCCCAATTGGAGTGGTTGGTGTATTCCATACTTCTAGCGATTGGATTTCACTCAAAACTAACCAAATGACTCCTCCCACCATATTATGATGTTGCCCAAGTTTTGGGCTCGATCCAAAATCAATAGGTGTTCCAAACTGGACAATTCAAGTTCAACGCCATTTCGTTCCTAATTGGAGTGGTTGGTGTATTCCATACTTCTAGCTATTGGATTTCACTCAAAACTCCCCAAATGACTCCTCCCACCATATTATGATGTTGCCCAAGTTCGGGGCTCGATCCGAAATCAATAGGTGTTCGAAATTGGACAATTCAAGTTCAACGGCAGTTCGTTCCTAATTGGAGTGGTTGGTGTATTCCATACTTCTAGAGATTGGATTTCACTCAAAACTCACAAAATGACTCCTCCCACCATATTACGATGCTGCCCAAGTTTGGGGCTCGAACCGAAATCAATAGTTGTGAGAAATTGGACAATTCAAGTTCAACGGCAGTTCGTTCCTAATTGGAGTGGTTGGTGTATTCCATACTTCTAGTGATTGGATTTCACTCAAAACTCACCAAATGACTCCTCCCACCATATTATGATGTTGCCCAAGTTTGGGGCTCGATCCGAAATCAATAGGTGTTCGAAATTGGACAATTCAAGTTGAACGGCAGTTCATTCCCAATTGGAGTGGTTGGTGTATTCCATACTTCTAGCAATTGGATTTCACTCAAAACTAACCAAATGACTCCTCCCACCATATTATGATGTTGCCCAAGTTTTGGGCTCGATCCGAAATCAATAGGTGTTCCAAATTGGACAATTCAAGTTCAACGGCATTTCGTTCCTAATTGGAGTGGTTGGTGTATTCCATACTTCTAGCGATTGGATTTCACTCAAAACTCACCAAATGACTCCTCCCACCATATTATGATGTTGCCCAAGCTTGGGGCTCGATCCGAAATCAATAAGTGTTCGAAATTGGACAATTCAAGTTGAACGGCAGTTCGTTCCCAATTGGAGTGGTTGGGGTATTCCATACTTCTAGCGATTGGATTTCACACAAAACTAACCAAATGACTCCTCCCACCATATTATGATGTTGCCCAAGTTTTGGGCTCGATCCGAAATCAATAGGTGTTCCAAACTGGACAATTCATGTTCAACGGCATTTCGTTCCTAATTGGAGTGGTTGGTGTATTCCATACTTCTAGCAATTGGATTTCACTCAAAACTCACCAAATGACTCCTCCCACCATATTATGATGTTGCCCAAGTTTGGGGCTTGATCTGAACTCAATAGGCGTGAGAAATTGGACAATTCAAGTTCAACGGCAGTTCGTTCCTAATTGGAGTGGTTGGTGTATTCCATACTTCCAGCGATTGGATTTCACTCAAAACTCACTAAATGACTCCTCCCACCATATTACGATGTTGCCCAAGTTTGGGGCTCGATCCGAAATCAATAGGTGTGAGAAATTGGACAATTCAAGTTCAACGGCAGTTCGTTCCTAATTGGAGTGGTTGGTATATTCCATACTTCTAGCGATTGGATTTCACTCAAAACACACGAAATGACTCCTCCCACCATATTACGATGTTGCCCAAGTTTGGGGCTCGATCCGAAATCAATAGGTGTGAGAAATTGGACAATTCAAGTTCAACGGCACTTCGTTCGTAATTGGAGTGGTTGGTGTATTCCATACTTCTAGCGATTGGATTTCACTCAAAACTCACCAAATGACTCCTCCCACCATATTATGATGTTGCCCAAGTTTGGGGCTCGATCCGAAATCAATAGGTGTTCGAAATTGGACAATTCCAGTTCAACGGCAGTTCGTTCCTAATCAGAGTGGTTGGTGTATTCCATACTTCTAGCAATTGGATTTCACTCAAAACTCACCAAATGACTCCTCCCACCATATTATGATGTTGCCCAAGTTTGGGGCTCGATCCGAAATCAATAGGTGTTCGAAATTGGACAATTCAAGTTCAACGGCAGTTCGTTCCCAATTGAAGTGGTTGGTGTATTCCATACTTCTAGCGATTGGATTTCACTCAAAACTAACCAAATGACTCCTCCCACCATATTATGATGTTGCCCAAGTTTTGGGCTCGATCCGAAATCAATAGGTGTTCCAAATTGGACAATTCAAGTTCAACGGCATTTCTTTCCTAATTGGAGTGGTTGGTGTATTCCATACTTCTAGCGATTGGATTTCACTCAAAACTAACCAAATGACTCCTCCCACGATATTATGATGTTGCCCAAGTTTTGGGCTCGATCCGAAATCAATAGGTGTTCGAAATTGGACAATTCAAGTTCAACGGCAGTTCGTTCCTAATTGGAGTGGTTGGTGTATTCCACACTTCTAGCAATTGGATTTCACTCAAAACTCACCAAATGACACCTCCCACCACATTATGATGTTGCCCAAGTTTGGGGCTCGATCCGAAATTAGTAGGTGTTCGAAATTGGACAATTCAAGTTCAACGGCTGTTCGTTCCTAATTGGAGTGGTTGGTGTATTCCATACTTCTAGCAATTGGATTTCACTCAAAACTCACCAAATGACTCCTCCCACCATATTATGATGTTGCCCAAGTTTGGGGCTCGATCCGAAATCAATAGTTGTGAGAAATTGGACAATTCAAGTTCAACGGCAGTTCGTTCCTAATTGGAGTGGTTGGTGTATTCCATACTTCTAGCGATTGGATTTCACTCAAAACTCACCAAATGACTCCTCCCACCATATTACGATGTTGCCCAAGTTTGGGGCTCGAACCGAAATCAATAGGAGTGAGAAATTGGACAATTCAAGTTCAACGGCAGGTCGTTCCTAATTGGAGTGGTTGGTGTATTCCATACTTCTAGCGATTGGATTTCACTCAAAACTCACCAAATGACTCCTCCCACCATATTATGTTGTTGCCCAAGTTTGGGGCTCGATCCGAAATCAATAGGTGTTCGAAATTGGACAATTCAAGTTCAACGGCAGTTCATTCCCAATTGGAGTGGTTGGTGTATTCCATACTTCTAGCGATTGGATTTCACTCAAAACTAACCAAATGACTCCTCCCACCATATTATGATGTTGCCCAAGTTTTGGGCTCGATCCGAAATCAATAGGTGTTCGAAATTGGACAATGCAAGTTCAACGGTAGTTCGTTCCTAATTGGAGTGGTTGTTGTATTCCATACTTCTAGCGATTGGATTTCACTCAAAACTCACCAAATGACTCCTCCCACCATATTATGATGTTTCCCAAGTTTGGGGCTCGATCCGAAATCAATAGGTGTTCGAAATTGGACAATTCAAGTTGAACGGCAGTTCGTTCCCAATTGGAGTGGTTGGTGTATTCCATACTTCTAGCGATTGGATTTCACTCAAAACTAACCAAATGACTCCTCCCACCATATTATGTTGTAGCCCAAGTTTTGGGCTCGATCCGAAATCAATAGGTGTTCCAAATTGGACAATTCAAGTTCAACGGCATTTCGTTCCTAATTGGAGTGGTTGGTGTATTCCATACTTCTAGCTATTGGATTTCACTCAAAACTCACCAAATGACTCCTCCCACCATATTATGATGTTGCCCAAGTTTGGGGCTCGATCCGAAATCAATAGGTGTTCGAAATTGGACAATTCAAGTTCAACGGCAGTTCGTTCCTAATTGGAGTGGTTGGTGTATTCCATACTTCTAGCGATTGGATTTCACTCAAAACTCACAAAATGACTCCTCCCACCATATTACGATGCTGCCCAAGTTTGGGGCTCGAACCGAAATCAGTAGGTGTGAGAAATTGGACAATTCAAGTTCAACGGCAGTTCGTACCTAATTGGAGTGGTTGGTGTATTCCATACTTCTAGAGATTGGATTTCACTCAAAACTCACCAAATGACTCCTCCCACCATATTATGATGTTGCCCAAGTTTGGGGCTCGATCCGAAATCGATAGGTGTTCGAAATTGGACAATTCAAGTTGAACGGCAGTTCATTCCCAATTGGAGTGGTTGGTGTATTCCATACTTCTAGCGATTGGATTTCACTCAAAACTAACCAAATGACTCCTCCCACCATATTATGATGTTGCCCAAGTTTTGGGCTCGATCCGAAATCAATAGGTGTTCGAAATTGGACAATTCAAGTTCAACGGCTGTTCGTTCCTAATTGGAGTGGTTGGTGTATTCTATACTTCTAGCAATTGGATTTCACTCAAAACTCACCAAATGACTCCTCCCACCATATTATGATGTTGCCCAAGTTTTGGGCTCGATCCGAAATCAATAGGTGTTCGAAATTGGACAATTCAAGTTCAACGGCAGTTCGTTCCTAATTGGAGTGGTTGGTGTATTCCACACTTCTAGCAATTGGATTTCACTCAAAACTCACCAAATGACACCTCCCACCACATTATGATGTTGCCCAAGTTTGGGGCTCGATCCGAAATTAATAGGTGTTCGAAATTGGACAATTCAAGTTCAACGGCTGTTCGTTCCTAATTGGAGTGGTTGGTGTATTCCATACTTCTAGCAATTGGATTTCACTCAAAACTCACCAAATGACTCCTCCCACCATATTATGATGTTGCCCAAGTTTGGGGCTCGATCCGAAGTCAATAGGTGTGAGAAATTGGACAATTCAAGTTCAACGGCAGTTCGTTCCTAATTGGAGTGGTTGGTGTATTCCATACTTCTAGCGATTGGATTTCACTCAAAACTCACCAAATGACTCCTCCCACCATATTACGATGTTGCCCAAGTTTGGGGCTCGAACCGAAATCAATAGGTGTGAGAAATTGGACAATTCAAGTTCAACGGCAGGTCGTTCCTAATTGGAGTGGTTGGTGTATTCCATACTTCTAGCGATTGGATTTCACTCAAAACTCACCAAATGACTCCTCCCACCATATTATGTTGTTGCCCAAGTTTGGGGCTCGATCCGAAATCAATAGGTGTTCGAAATTGGACAATTCAAGTTCAACGGCAGTTCATTCCCAATTGGAGTGGTTGGTGTATTCCATACTTCTAGCGATTGGATTTCACTCAAAACTAACCAAATGACTCCTCCCACCATATTATGATGTTGCCCAAGTTTTGGGCTCGATCCGAAATCAATAGGTGTTCGAAATTGGACAATGCAAGTTCAACGGTAGTTCGTTCCTAATTGGAGTGGTTGTTGTATTCCATACTTCTAGCGATTGGATTTCACTCAAAACTCACCAAATGACTCCTCCCACCATATTATGATGTTGCCCAAGTTTGGGGCTCGATCCGAAATCAATAGGTGTTCGAAATTGGACAATTCAAGTTGAACGGCAGTTCGTTCCCAATTGGAGTGGTTGGTGTATTCCATACTTCTAGCGATTGGATTTCACTCAAAACTAACCAAATGACTCCTCCCACCATATTATGTTGTAGCCCAAGTTTTGGGCTCGATCCGAAATCAATAGGTATTCCAAATTGGACAATTCAAGTTCAACGGCATTTCGTTCCTAATTGGAGTGGTTGGTGTATTCCATACTTCTAGCTATTGGATTTCACTCAAAACTCACCAAATGACTCCTCCCACCATATTATGATGTTGCCCAAGTTTGGGGCTCGATCCGAAATCAATAGGTGTTCGAAATTGGACAATTCAAGTTCAACGACAGTTCGTTCCTAATTGGAGTGGTCGGTGTATTCCATACTTCTAGCGATTGGATTTCACTCAAAACTCACAAAATGACTCCTCCCACCATATTACGATGCTGCCCAAGTTTGGGGCTCGAACCGAAATCAGTAGGTGTGAGAAATTGGACAATTCAAGTTCAACGGCAGTTCGTACCTAATTGGAGTGGTTGGTGTATTCCATACTTCTAGAGATTGGATTTCACTCAAAACTCACCAAATGACTCCTCCCACCATATTATGATGTTGCCCAAGTTTGGGGCTCGATCCGAAATCGATAGGTGTTCGAAATTGGACAATTCAAGTTGAACGGCAGTTCATTCCCAATTGAAGTGGTTGGTGTATTCCATACTTCTAGCGATTGGATTTCACTCAAAACTAACCAAATGACTCCTCCCACCATATTATGATGTTGCCCAAGTTTTGGGCTCGATCCGAAATCAATAGGTGTTCGAAATTGGACAATTCAAGTTCAACGGCTGTTCGTTCCTAATTGGAGTGGTTGGTGTATTCTATACTTCTAGCAATTGGATTTCACTCAAAACTCACCAAATGACTCCTCCCACCATACTATGATGTTGCCCAAGTTTGGGGCTCGATCCGAAATCAATAGGTGTTCGAAATTGGACAATTCAAGTTCAACGGCAGTTCGTTCCTAATTGGAGTGGTTGGTGTATTCCATACTTCTAGCGATTGGATTTCACTCAAAACTCACCAAATGACTCCTAACACCATATTATGATGTTGCCCAAGTTTGGGGCTCGATCCGAAATCAATAGGTGTGAGAAATTGGACAATTCAAGTTCAACGGCAGTTCGTTCCTAATTGGAGTGGTTGGTGTATTCCATTCTTCTAGCGATTGGATTTCACTCACCACTTGACTCCTCCCGCCATATAATGATGTTGCCCAAGTTTTGGGCTCGATCCGAAATCAATAGGAGTTCGAAATTGGACAATTCAAGTTCAACGGCAGTTCGTTCCTAATTGGAGTGGTTGGTGTATTCCATACTTCTAGCGGTTGGATTTCATTCAAAACTCACCAAATGACTCCTCCCACCATATTATGATGTTGCCCAAGTTTTGGGCTCGATCCGAAATCAATAGGTGTCCCAAATTGGACAATTCAAGTTCAACGGCAGTTCGTTCCTAATTGGAGTGGTTGGTGTATTCCGTACTTCTAGCAATTGGATTTCACTCAAAACTCACCAAATGACTCCTCCCACCATATTATGATGTTGCCCAAGTTTGGGGCTCGATCCGAATTCAATACCTGTGAGAAATTGGACAATTCAAGTTCAACGGCAGTTCATTCCAAATTGGAGTGGTTGGTGTATTCCACACTTCTAGCGATTGGATATCACTCAAAACTCACCAAATGACTCCTCCCACCATATTATGTTGTTGCCCAAGTTTGGGGCTCGATCCGAAATCAATAGGTGTTCCAAATTGGACAATTAAAGTTCAACGGCAGTTCGTACCAAATTGGAGTGGTTGGTGTATTCCATACTTCTAACGATTGGATTTCAAACAAAACTCCCCAAATGACTCCGCCCACCATATTATGATGTTGCCCAAGTTTTGGGCTTGATCCGAAATCAATAGGTGTGAGAAATTGGACAATTCAAGTTCAACGACAGTTCGTTCCTAGTTGGAGCGGTTGGTGTATTCCGTACTTCTAGCAATGGGATTTCACTCAAAACTCACCAAATGACTCCTCCCACCATATTACGATGTTGTCCAAGTTTGGGGCTCGAACCGAAATCAGTAGGTGTGAGAAATTGGACAATTCAAGTTCAACGGCAGTACGTTCCTAATTGGAGTGGTTGGTGTATTCCGTACTTCTAGCAATTGGATATCACTCAAAACTCACCAATTGACTCCTCCCACCATATTATGATGTTGCCCAAGTTTGGGGCTCGATCCGAAATCAATAGCTGTGAGAAATTGGACAATTCAAGTTCAACGGCAGTTCATTCCTAATTGGAGTGGTTGGCGTATTCCACACTTCTAGCGATTTGATTTCACTCAAAACTCACCAAATGACTCCTCCCCCGATATTATGATGTTGCCCAAGTTTGGGGCTCGATCCGAAATCAATAGGTGTTCCAAATTGGACAATTAAAGTTCAACGGCAGTTCGTACCAAATTGGAGTGGTTGGTGTATTCCATACTTCTAACGATTGGATTTCACACAAAACTCCCCAAATGACTCCTCCCACCATATTATGATGTTGCCCAAGTTTTGGGCTCGATCCGAAATCAATAGGTGTGAGAAATTGGACAATTCAAGTTCAACGACAATGCGCTCCTAATTGGAGTGGTTGGTGTATTCCATACTTCTAGCGATTGGATTTCACTCAAAACTCACCAAATGACTCCTCCCACCATATTATGATGTTGCCCAAGTTTTGGGCTCGATCCGAAATCAATAGGTGTGAGAAATTGGACAATTCATGTTCAACGGCAGTTCGTTCCAAATTGGGGTGGTTGGTGTATCCCATACTTCTAGCAATTGTATTTCACTCAAAACTCACCAAATGACTCCTCCCACCATATTATGATGTTACCAAAGTTTTGGGCTCGATCCGAAATCAATAGGTGTGAGAAATTGGACAATTCATGTTCAACGGCAGTTCGTTCCTAATTGGAGTGGTTGGTGTATTCCACACTTCTAGCGATTGGATTTCACTCAAAACTCACCAAACGACTCCTCCCACCATATTATGATGTTGCCCAAGGTTGGGGCTCGATCCGAAATCAATAGGTGTTCCAAATTGGACAATTCAAGTTCAACGGCAGTTCGTTCCTAATTGGAGTGGTTGGTGTATTCCGTACTTCTAGCAATTGGATTTCACTCAAAACTCACCAAATGACTCCTCCCACCATATTATGATGTTGCCCAAGTTTGGGGCTCGATCCGAAATCAATAGCTGTGAGAAATTGGACAATTCAAGTTCAACGACAGTTCATTCCTAATTGGAGTGGTTGGTGTATTCCATACTTCTAGCGATTGGATTTCACTCAAAACTCACCAAATGACTCCTCCCACCATATTATGATGTTGCCCAAGTTTGGGGCTCGATCCGAAATCCGTAGGTGTTCCAAATTGGACAATTCAAGTTCAACGGCAGTTCGTACCAAATTGGAGTTGTTGGTGTATTCCATACTTCTAGCGATTGGATTTCACAAAAAACTCACCAAATGACTCGTCCCACCATATGATGATGTTGCCCAAGTTTTGCGCTCGATCCGAAATCAATAGGTGTGAGAAATTGGACAATTCAAGTTCAACGGCAGTTCGTTCCTAATGGGAGTGGTTGGTGTCTTCCATACTTCTAGCGATTGAATTTCACTCAAAACTCACCAAATGACTCCTCCCACCATATTATGATGTTTCCCAGGTTTTGGGCTCAATACGAAATCAATAGGTGTGAGAAATTGGACAATTCAAGGTCAACGGCAGTTCGTTCCTAATTGGAGTGGTTGGTGTATTCCATACTTCTAGCGATTGGATTTTACTCAAAACTCACCAAATGACTCCTCCCACCATATTATGATGTTGCCCAAGTTTGGGGCTCGATCCGAAATCAATAGGTGTGAGAAATTGGACAATTCAAGTTCAACGGCAGTTCATTCCTAATTGGAGTGGTTGGTGTATTCCATACTTCTAGCAATTGGATTTCACTCAAAACTCACCAAATGACTCCTCCCACCATATTATGATGTTGCCCAAGTTTGGGGCTCGATCCGAAATCAATAGGTGTTCCAAATTGGACAATTCAAGTTCAACGGCAGTTCGTTCCTAATTGGAGTGGTTGGTGTATTCCATACTTCTAGCGATTGGATTTCACTGAAAACTCACCAAATGACTCCTCCCACCACATTATGATGTTCCCCAAGTTTGGGGCTAGATCCGAAATCAATAGGTGTTCCAAATTGGACAATTCAAGTTCAACGGCAGTTCGTTCCTAATTGGAGTGGTTGGTGTATTCCATACTTCTAGCGATTGGATTTTACTCAAAACTCACCAAATGACTCCTCCCACCATATTATGATGTTGCCCAAGTTTGGGGCTCGATCCGAAATCAATAGGTGTGAGAAATTGGAAAATTCAAGTTCAACGGCAGTTCGTTCCAAGTTGGAGTGGTTGGTGTATTCCATACTTCTAGCGATTGGATTTTACTCAAAACTCACCAAATGACTCCTCCCACCATATTATGATGTTGCCCATGTTTGGGGCTCGATCCGAAATCAATAGGTGTGAGAAATTGGACAATTCAAGTTCAACGGCAGTTCGTTCCTAATTGGAGTGGTTGGTGTATTCCATACTTCTAGCGATTGGTTTTCACTCAAAAGACACCAAATGACTCCTCCCACCATATTACGATGTTGCCCAAGTTTGGGGCTCGATCCGAAATCAATAGTTGTGAGAAATTGGACAATTCAAGCTCAACGGCAGTTCGTTCCTAATTGGAGTGGTTGGTGTATTCCATACTTCTAGCGATTGGATTTCACTCAAAACTCACCAAATGACTCCTCCCACGACATTATGATGTTGCCCAAGTTTGGGGCTCGATCCGAAATCAATAGGTGTTCCAAATTGGACAATTCAAGTTCAACGGCAGTTCGTTCCTAATTGGAGTGGTTGGTGTATTCCATACTTCTAGCGATTGGATTTCACTCAAAACTCACCAAATGACTCATCCCACCATATTATGATGTTGCCCAAGTTTGGGGTTCGATCCGAAATCAATAGGTGTTCCAAATTGGACAATTCAAGTTCAACGGCAGTTCGTACCAAATTGGAGCGGTTGGTGTATTCCATCCGTCTAGCGATTGGATTTCACTCAAAACTCACCAAACGACTCCTCCCACCATATTATGATGTTGCCCAAGTTTGGGGCTCGATCCGAAATCAATAGGTGTTCGAAATTAGACAATTGAAGTTCAACGGCAGTTTGTTCCTAATTGGAGTGGTTGGTGTATTCCATACTTCTAGCGATTGGATTTCACTCAAAACTCACCAAATGACTCCTCCCACCATATGATGATGTTGCCCAAGTTTGGGGCTCGATCCGAAATCAATAGGTGTGAGAAATTGGACAATTCAAGTTCAACGGCAGTTCATTCCTAATTGGAGTGGTTGGTGTATTCCATACTTCTAGCAATTGGATTTCACTCAAAACTCACCAAATGACTCCTCCCACCATATTATGATGTTGCCCAAGTTTGGGGCTCGATCCGAAATCAATAGGTGTGAGAAATTGGACAATTCAAGTTCAACGGCAGTTCGTTCCTAATTGGAGTGGTTGGTGTATTCCATACTTCTAGCGATTGGATTTCACTCAAAACTCACCAAATGACTCCTCCCACCACATTATGATGTTGCCCAAGTTTGGGGCTCGATCCGAAATCAATAGGTGTTCCAAATTGGACAATTCAAGTTCAACGGCAGTTCGTTCCTAATTGGAGTGGTTGGTGTATTCCATACTTCTAGCGATTGGATTTCACTCAAAACTCACCAAATGACTCCTCCCACGACATTATGATGTTGCCCAAGTTTGGGGCTCGATCCGAAATCAATAGGTGTTCCAAATTGGACAATTCAAGTTCAACGGCAGTTCGTTCCTAATTGGAGTGGTTGGTGTATTCCATACTTCTAGCGCTTGGATTTCACTCAAAACTCACCAAATGACTCCTCCCACCACATTATGATGTTGCCCAAGTTTGGGGTTCGATCCGAAATCAATAGGTGTTCCAAATTGGACAATTCAAGTTCAACGGCAGTTCGTACCAAATTGGAGCGGTTGGTGTATTCCATCCGTCTAGCGATTGGATTTCACTCAAAACTCACCAAACGACTCCTCCCACCATATTATGATGTTGCCCAAGTTTGGGGCTCGATCCGAAATCAATAGGTGTTCGAAATTAGACAATTGAAGTTCAACGGCAGTTTGTTCCTAATTGGAGTGGTTGGTGTATTCCATACTTCTAGCGATTGGATTTCACTCAAAACTCACCAAATGACTCCTCCCACCATATGATGATGTTGCCCAAGTTTGGGGCTCGATCCGAAATCAATAGGTGTGAGAAATTGGACAATTCAAGTTCAACGGCAGTTCATTCCTAATTGGAGTGGTTGGTGTATTCCATACTTCTAGCAATTGGATTTCCCTCAAAACTCACCAAATGACTCCTCCCACCATATTATGATGTTGCCCAAGTTTGGGGCTCGATCCGAAATCAATAGGTGTGAGAAATTGGACAATTCAAGTTCAACGGCAGTTCGTTCCTAATTGGAGTGGTTGGTGTATTCCATACTTCTAGCGATTGGATTTCACTCAAAACTCACCAAATGACTCCTCCCACCACATTATGATGTTGCCCAAGTTTGGGGCTCGATCCGAAATCAATAGGTGTTCCAAATTGGACAATTCAAGTTCAACGGCAGTTCGTTCCTAATTGGAGTGGTTGGTGTATTCCATACTTCTAGCGATTGGATTTCACTCAAAACTCACCAAATGACTCCTCCCACCATATTATGATGTTGCCCAAGTTTGGGGCTCGATCCGAAATCAATAGGTGTGAGAAATTGGACAATTCAAGTTCAACGGCAGTTCGTTCCTAAATGGAGTGGTTGGTGTATTCCATACTTCTAGCGGTTGGATTTCACTCAAAACTCACCAAATGACTCCTCCCACCATATTATGATGTTGCCGAAGTTTGGGGCTCGATCCGAAATCAATAGGTGTGAGAAATTGGACAATTCAAGTTCAACGGCAGTTCGTTCCTAATGGGAGTGGTTGGTCTATTCCGTACTTCTAGCGATTGAATTTCACTCAAAACTCACCAAATGACTCCTCCCACCACATTATGATGTTGCCCAAGTTTGGGGCTCGATCCGAAATCAATAGGTGTTCCAAATTGGACAATTCAAGTTCGACGGCAGTTCGTTCCTAATTGGAGTGGTTGGTGTATTCCATAATTCTAGCGATTGGATTTCCCTCAAAACTCACCAAATGACTCCTCCCACCATATTATGATGTTGCCCAAGTTTGGGGCTCGATCCAAAATCAATAGGTGTGAGAAAATGGACAATTCAAGTTCAACGGCAGTTCGTTCCTAATTGGAGTGGTTGGTGTATTCCATACTTCTAGCGATTGGATTTCACTCAAAACTCACCAAATGACTACTCCCACCATATTATGATGTTGCCCAAGTTCGGGGCTTGATCCAAAATCAATAGGTGTTCCAAATTGGACAATTCAAGTTCAACGGCAGTTCGTACCAAATTGGAGTGGTTGGTGTATTCCATACTTCTAGCGATGGGATTTCACACAAAACTCACCAAATGACTCCTCCCACCATATTATGACGTTGCCCAAGTTTTAGGCTCGATCAAAAATTAATAGGTGTGAGAAATTGGACAATTCAAATTCAACGGCAGTTCGTTCCTAATGGGAGTGGTTGGTGTATTCCATACTTCTAGCGATTGGATTTCACTCAAAACTCACCAAATGACTCCTTCCACCATATTATGATGTTGCCCAAGTTTTGGGCTCGATCCCAAATCAATAGGTGTTCCAAATTGGACAATTCAAGTTCGACGGCAGTTCGTTCCTAATTGGAGTGGTTGGTGTATTCCGTACTTCTAGCGATTGGATTTCCCTCATAACTCACCAAATTTCTCCTCCCACCATATTATGTTGTTGCCCAAGTTTGGGGCTCGATCCGAAATCAATAGGTGTTCCAAATTGGACAATTCAAGTTCAACGGCAGTTCGTTCCTAATTGGAGTGGTTGGTGTATTCCATACTTCTAGCGATTGGATTTCACTCAAAACTTACCAAATGACTCCTCCCACCGTGTTATGATGTTGCCCAAGTTTGGGGCTCAATCCGAAATTAATAGGTGTGAGAAATTGGACAATTCAAGTTCAACGGAAGTTCGTTCCTAATTGGAGTGGTTGGTGTATTCCATACTTCTACCAATTGGATTTCACTCAAAACTCACCAAATGACTCCTCCCACCATATTATGATGTTGCCCAAGTTTGGGGCACGATCCGAAATCCGTAGGTGTTCCAAATTGGACAATTCAAGTTCAACGGCAGTTCGTACCAAATTGGAGTGGTTGGTGTATTCCATACTTCTAGCGATTGGATTTCACAAAAAACTCACCAAATGACTCCTCCGACCATATGATGATGTTGCCCAAGTTTTGTGCTCGATCTGAAATCAATAGGTGTGAGAAATTGGACAATTCAAGTTCAACGGCAGTTCGTTCGTAATGGGAGTGGTTGGTGTATTCCATACTTCTAGCGATTGAATTTCACTCAAAACTCACCAAATGACTCCTCCCACCATATTATGATGTTTCCCAAGTTTTGGGCTCGATCCGAAATCAATAGGTGTGAGAAATTGGACAATTCAAGTTCAACGGCAGTTCGTTCCTAATTGGAGTGGTTGGTGTATTCCATACTTCTAGAGATTGGATTTCACTCAAAACTCACCAAATGACTCCTCCCACCATATTATGATGTTGCCCAAGTTTTGGGCTCGATCCGAAATCAATAGGTGTGAGAAATTGGACAATTCAATTTCAACGGCAGGTCATTCCGAATTGGAGTGGTTGGTGTATTCCATACTTCTAGCGATTGGATTTTACTCGAAACTCACCAAATGACTCCTCCCACCGTATTTTGATGTTGCCCAAGTTTTGGGCTCGATCCGAAATCAATAGGTGTTCCAAATTGGACAATTCAAGTTCAACGGCAGTTCGTTCCTAATTGGAGTGGTTGGTGTATTCCATACTTCTAGTGATTGGATTTCACTCAAAACTCACCAAATGACTCCTCCCACCACATTATGATGTTGCCCAACTTTGGGGCTCGATCCGAAATCAATAGGTGTTCGAAATTGGACAATTCAAGTTCACCGGCAGTTCGTCCTAATTGGAGTGGTTGGTGTATTCCGTACTTCTAGCGATTGGATTTCACTCAAAACTAACCAAATGACTCCTCGCACCATATTATGATAGTTCCCAAGTTTGGGGCTCGATCCGAAATCAAGAGGTGTGAGAAATTGGACAATTCAAGTTCAACGGCAGTTCGTTCCTAGTTGGAGTGGCTGGTGTATTCCATACTTCTAGCGATTGGATTTCCCTCAAAACTCACCAAAGGACTCCTCCCACCATATTATGATGTTGCCCAAGTTTTGGGCTCGATCCGAAATCTATAGGTGTTCGAAATTAGCGATTGGATTTCACTCAAAATTCACCAAAAGACTCCTCCCACCATATTATGATGTTGCCCAAGTTTTGGGCTCGATCCGAAATCAATAGGTGTGAGAAATTGGTCAATTCAATTTCAACGACAGTTCGTTCCTAATTGGAGTGGTTGCTGTATTCCATACTTCTAGCGATTGGATTTCACTCAAAACTCACCAAATGACTCCTCCCACCATATTATGATGTTGCCCAAGTTTTGGGCTTGATCCGAAATCAATCGGTGTGAGAAATTGGTCATTTCAATTTCAACGACAGTTCGTTCCTAATTGGATTGGTTGGTGTATTCCATACTCCTAGCTATTGGATTTCACTCAAAACTCACCAAATGACTCCTCCCACCATATTATGATGTTGCCCAAGTTTGGGGCTCGATCCGAAATCGATAGGCGTTCCAAATTGGAGAATTCAAGTTCAACGGCAGTTCGTTCCTAATTGGAGTGGTTGGTGTATTCCATACTTCTAGCGATTGGATTTCACTCAAAACTCACCCAATGACTCCTCCCACCATATTATGATGTTGCCCAAGTTTGGGGCTCGATCAGAAATCAATAGGTGTTCCAAATTGGACAATTCAAGTTCAACGGCAGTTCGATCCTAATTGGAGTGGTTGGTGTATTCCATACTTCTAGCGATTGGATTTCACTCAAAACTCACCAAATGACTCCTCCCACCATATTATGCTGTTGCCCAAGTTTTGGGCTCGATCCGAAATCAATAGGTGTGAGAAATTGGTCAATTCAATTTCAACGACAGTTCGTTCCTAATTGGAGTGGTCAGTGTATTCCACACTTCTAGCTATTGGATTTCACTCAAAACTCACCAAATGACTCCTCCCACCATATTATGATGTTGCCCAAGTTTTGGGCTCGATCCGAAATCAATAGGTGTGAGAAATTGGTCAATTCAATTTCAACGACATTTCGTTCCTAATTGGAGTGGTCGGTGTATTCCATACTTCTAGCTATTCGATTTCACTCAAAACTCACCAAATGACTCCTCCCACCATATTATGATGTTGCGCATGTTTTGGACTCGATCCGAAATCGATAGGTGTTCCAAATTAGACAATTCAAGTTCAACGGCAGTTCGTTCCTAATCGGAGTGGTTGGTGTATTCCATACTTCTAGCGATTGGATTTCACTCAAAACTCACCAAATGACTCCTCGCACCATATTATGATGTTGGCAAAGTTTGGCGCTCGATCCGAAATCAATAGGTGTGAGAAATTGGACAATTCAAGTTCAACGGCAGTTCGTTCCTAATTGGAGTGGTTGGTGTATTCCATACCTCTAGCGATTGGATTTCACTCCAAACTCACCAAAGGACTCCTCCCACCATATTATGATGTTGCCCAAGTTTTGGGCTCGATCCGAATGCAATAGGTGTTCGAAATTGGACAATTCAAGTTCAACGGCAGTTCGTTCGTAATTGGAATGGTTGGTGTATTCCATACTTCTAGCGATTGGATTTCACTCAAAACTCACCAAAGGACTCCTCGCACCATATTATGATGTTGCCCAAGTTTTGGGCTCGATCCGAATGCAATAGGTGTTCGAAATTGGACAATTCAAGTTCAACGGCAGTTCGTTCGTAATTGGAATGGTTGGTGTATTCCATACTTCTAGCGATTGGATTTCACTCAAAACTCACCAAATGACTCCTCGCACCATATTATGATGTTGGCAAAGTTTGGCGCTCGATCCGAAATCAATAGGTGTGAGAAATTGGACAATTCAAGTTCAACGGCAAGTCGTTCCTAATTGGAGTGGTTGGTGTATTCCATACTTCTAGCGATTGGATTTCACTCAAAACTCACCAAATGACTCCTCCCACCATATTATGATGTGGCCCAAGTTGTGGGCTCGATCCGAAATCAATAGGTGTTAGAAATTGGACAATTCAAGTTCAACGGCAGTTCGTTCCTAATTGGAGTGGTTGGAGTATTCGATACTTCTAGCGATTGGATTTCACTCAAAACTCACCAAATGACTCCTCTCACCATATTATGACGTTGCCCAAGTTTGGGGCTTGATCCGAAATCAATAGGTGTGAGAAATTGGACAATTCAAGTTCAACGGCAGTTCGTTCCTAATTGGAGTGGTTTGTGTATTCCATACTTCCAGCGATTGGATTTCACTCAAAACTCACCAAAGGACTCCTCCCACCATATTATGATGTTGCCAAAGTTTTGGGCTCGATCCGAAATCAATAGGTGTGAGAAATTGGTCAATTCAATTTCAACGACAGATCGTTCCTAATTCGAGTGGTTGGTGTATTCCATACTTCTAGCGATTTGATTTCACTCAAAACTCACCAAATGACTCCTCTGTTGGTAATTTTTAACAACAATATTAAAACCTTGCAAGTGCACAAATCAAATGATAGTATAGTAAGCAAGCAAGGGTCTTTCCCACAGAGATTGTAATCTAAAGAGATGTGTATCAATGTCACACAAAGAAAACTAGAACACAATTAAACACGAAAACAAAATAAAGATTGAAATCACAAGGACTTCCACACACACGCCAACACCAAGGGGGTTTTGATTTGATTTTGTAAATAAAAGAAAACAGAACAGAATTTAAATTAGAGTTTAAGAGAAATTAGTTTAAAATCAATCAAGAACAATAGCTAGGACTCACTATCCACCTCCAAACAATCAATCAATCCATAAACAACAATAGATAATCAATTTCTAGCAAGCATATGATGACGACACTCACAACAAGATCATGGCATTTGACTCGAGTTGTATGATTCTCTCTTAAGTGTATGTAAAGTGTATGGCATTTACATCAATACGTGTATTCTTAATTGAAATCCAGTATGGCATTTACTCAATTTAACAATCAAGAATCCATTAAGATCAAAGAGAATATGAGTGTCACAAAAACCCTAAAACATGGCATTTGTTATTAGGAATTCAAGAATCGATTTCTCATAACTAGTTCTTAACCCAATTATTCGTTGCAAACAAGAACACATTCAATATGGCAATTGACCTATGTTCTACAACAATTTAATTCCGATACATGCTTCAAAGTTAGCTACTCAAAGAAACAAAATATCAGAATTCACATAACATCGAGAAACCGAAATCATCCCGCTTGTAGAAACTGAAAAATCCATTCAAACTTGTTTATAGAATTGAAATCATGTTTAGGGCTTCAAGATTAAGCCCTAACTAACAAGAAATTAGTTACTAATGTTCTGGGATGAACTCAAAAATAAATACATAAGAACTGAAAATTAAAAGAAGAAAGGAAAAGAAAGAACTCGCTGGCAGCTTTTTCCTCTTGCGCGGTTGATCTCCTTCGGACGTGTATCCTCTGTATGGGGCCTTGGCTGGCCTTTTATATGACTTAAATCAAAGTCCTAAACCCTAAAATTTACTGAAAAGTCGTCCAAGAAGTCTTGGTAAACAAGGAATCCAAATAGGAAAGTAAAGATCACAATTCCTAACTCCACAGGGAAATACAGCTCAGCCCAATTGTCACACGATTTGGAGATCTTCGGCCTTCTAGAAAAATCAGGAAAAATATATTTTAGAAAGATAAATGTCTTATCTTTCCAACCATATATAGCACGTAACTTGTAAAATTCGGGAAGGCTTCCGTTTCTTCATATTCACGTAACATGTACGAAACTGTCCTGTCTGCACGTGGGCTAACTTTACTTGTAATACTGTACCAATTGGCTCGGTAGAAAATTCTGGAAAAATCACAGATTGAACTTCAAGGTGTTAGCTTTCATCTCCAATTGACCTTGCACTAAAATTCCTCCGAAAAGTTGATTTTCCCTTAAAAACCTTCCAAGAGCGCAGAAAAGCTGAAAATCAGAAAAGTGAAGTAATAAGCCATTTTTAAGTCTAATTCTTCTACAAAGCCTAAGTAAAGAGAGTACATAAATGAGTATATTTATGGACTTATCAAATACCCACAACTTAGATTTTGCTAGTCCTCGAGCAAAACAACACAGAAAATAAAAACAAAAGAACAAAGACTCAACGCAAACAAGCGATGGACTAACTTCCCAATATTGATCTCAGAGATAATCACCAACCGTTAGCTAACTTCCAAGAAATAAGCAACAATAACTCAAGACATTATCAAAGGGTTAACCAAACTTTAGTTGAACAACTTGGAGTGTCGTGTGTGACATAGCCAACATTAACATAACTACGACTTATGCTTCACAAAAGTTAAATAACCAAATAAGAACAAGCTTTGACTTCAATTCTCACCAAGGATGTTCACTCCAATGACAGCACTCGAAATTTGACTAGGTAGTGTCACTCATATATGTGAGAGGAATCAAAGCAATAGGATGTACTCACATAATTGAAATAAAGGCACATGACAAATATAAGAAATCTCATGGGAAGATATCGCATACTTGAAAACATTTAAACCATCCGACCATAGTACTTCCACACCTATTCTCCACATGAGGAACCACACTTCTCCTTGGATCAAGTAGGACTTTCACTAAGGTTGTAATGGGGTTTAGGGTGATGGGTGAAACAAGAAAAAGATAAGGAATGAACAAATTCTAAGGAATTCATAGAGCTTTCCATGAAAATTATAACATCTTGCACTTTGAGCACGGAATTGATACTGTCTTGAATTTTTATTTTTTATTTTATTTTTTTTTTCACACTTTTTTTTTTTTTTTTCTCCTAACTCCATTCGCTTTCTAATCAACCCATGTAGCGAGTGTTAGGCCAATGACTCCCAAGCTAGCTAGCTTTAGGGCATTAAATGTAAAACACTCCTAGGGCTTAATAACTCAAGTTGAAAAGGCTTCGAAATTAGTTTTTTTTAATTTTTTAATTTTTTAATTTTTTTATTTATTAGATAGTATCCTTCACTTTCCACATGATTGACCAATTTGTGCAATGCTCCCTTAACAACGAAAATACTCAACAAAACTCCTTAGAAGGGTGTAGGATAAACATATGATAGATTAAGGTGAGGAGAATTGGGTAAAGAACGAAAAAGGCTTACATAAAAGGCACAAGGGGGTTAACTAGGGATAAAAGTGATACGGGTTGGCTAGAAGGGCTCAAACGAAAGAAACAAGGCCTATATCACTTCCAAGAATCCATGTGGTTCACGAAGTATGCCTCAAATAGATCATGAAAGTAGTTCTAGCAAACAATTTAAACATCCTCAAGTACTTGACCAAAACAAAGAATAATGAGATCACAACGACTTGTAGACAAGAAAATTATCGAATAGTATATAACACTCAAGAAAGAAAGGCATAGGCTCAAAAGCTCACATGATAAGGGTTATATAAGTCTACACCCTTATTTGGGAATTTAAATCATGTGAACTCCCCAATCGAACATCATATTAATGTGGCTGTGTGCATAAGGATTTCCAAAGTCTAATCACAAAAATAAGGCTAACACAAAGATAATGTAAAGAATTATTGTCATGCTCAACATTTCTTGAAAGTTAATTGCAAATAAAATTCAATCTCATCATAGAATTGGGAAGTGACTACCACAAACAAAACAAAACAACAAAATAAAAACTAATTAAATAAAAACCGAAAGTTGAAAGGAATTGAAAATCAATAAACAAACTGCAGTTCTGACCCAGGCGCAAAGAATTACACGTATCTCACAAAATACTTGGCCAAACTTCACGTTCTTTATATGGTTGGATTCAGAACGAAACAACAAAGAACGCAACGTGAGCCAAATTACAAAAACAGAAGCAGACAAGAACAGAATTGGAAACAAAGACAGAGGACTGCTGCATGCGTTATGAAACCAAAGAACTCAATCACCCACAACTTAAAACAAACATTGTCCTCAATGTTTAAAACAAAGAAAACTAAGTCATGCAAAATTAATTAAAGAGAGAGAGAGAGTGTGAGAACTTCCCAGGTTTGTGTAGGTGTGGATGAGTGTTAAGCTCATAATTTCATACATATACATGCCCTATTTACTTACTTCTTTTGCTTAGTTTCTTAGATTTCTAAGTTATTTGCCTCCCTTTGTGTGTTTTGTAGGCAAATAGAGCAAGAGAGCATAATTCATGCAATTCAAGCATGTTAAGGCCTAATTTGGATGAATGGATGAAGAGCTTAAAAGACAAACTCATTTTGGCTACAGCCCCCTGCTAGTCCAGTTCCGTAGGTCATATTGCAAGCTTTGTTTCAGCAACCTACACAGCTCGGATGAGGCAGCATTCTTCATGAAAGTTGTTCCAATGGGTGTGTACTATAACATATCCACAATTCAGCCCCATTGGATAAATATGGAGTCTGTTACCTAGCAAACACAGAGCCATGCTCAGGATGGATTTTATCAGCGCGCAAAATGAGTTAGCAATTTGTTTTGGCCTTAACTTCTTCCTCCGACCTTGGATTGGCCCAAATAAAATATGGCTGGAAAGAAGACATTCTGAACTTCAATTTCGAGTGCTTAAAGTCCTAATTTGATTAAGAGAAGCCCAAGTTGTAAGCCCTTGAAGTTGCTGGTCATGCTGACCTCAGCATGTGCTGGTTGGATGCTTGGTCATGGTGAGCTAGGTATGAGCTATCATTTCTGGTTGGAAGCTTGGTCATGGTGACATGAAGATGAGCTAGGGCTGCTGGTGGGATCTATTGGTGAAGTGCATCAACCAATTCAAGATTTTCTAATACAAGTGCATCACCCAATTTAGATTTTCTAATACAAGTGCATCAACCATTTCAGATTTTATAAAACAAGTGTTGTATGCATTAGCCATATTGAATTCAGATTTTCACTTCCCCTAGGCCTATAAATAGGGAGGTTCTCTAAGCTTGTAAACACACCCCAAGGGGGGGAGCTCTCAAACACTTCTCTAGAGCTCCCTTCCCTTCTCTCCCTCAAATTCTCTTAGTTTTCCTTTCTAGTTCTCAATTCTAGCTTTCTTTAATGTTTTCTTAGTTGTAATTTATTTTTCTTGTAATGTACATTCTTTCTTAAGTATTCAAGTTTAATTAGTTTCCAAGTTTCAATTATGGTTTTTGTTCTTATTCATTATGCTTATAAGTTAATATGCTAGTTTGAATGATTGATCACCATTTAGGCTTGCATGTTAGCTATCTTGGTTTGAATTAAGAGTATACACCATGCTTTAATTCGAATTGAACTATGAATAGGAAGAGTATGTATGGACATTCGACAACAGGGATTAAATACATGCTTGGTTGTTTAAAATGTTCTTCTATGCTTAATGGGTTCCTAATGCTTAATTTTAGGTTAGACAACAAATGATCAAATTAGGGAATTAGGAACACATGGTTATGACCACACACCATGGCTTAATCATACTTTAGCTAGAATCAATCCATTAATCTAAATTGAACTTGGGAACTTATTTGCTTGAGTTACTTATTTCTTTCTTCCTTGTTTTATGTTCTTTGTTTTTGTTTCTATTTTGTGTAGGGAAACTAAATTGGATCATTCAATCACCAATCCCTGTGGAATCGACCTCGCACTTACATATGCTATACTACCAACGGTTCGTGCACTTGCGAGTATCACAAGTTGAGGATGCAGCTTAATCCATTTTGGTGGAGCTAAATCTACACAACAATGAGCAAAGCATAGAATATGTCGAAGTGAGGATAGACAATGTGACGAACTTAAACACCCACAACTTGCTTCTTGGAATGTCAACGGACCCGTAATAGCTCCTAAAAGTCTCAGAATGCGATGAAATTGGAACAAAATTGAGATGGATATGGAATCATAAAAATCTGGAAATCTGACTTTTAGCGACGAAAAATCTGATGAACACCGCTGCTAAAACCTCTTTGGTGACGAAACATCCGATGAACACCGTCGCTAAAACCTCTTTGGTGACGAAAAATCTTCAAACTCTGGGTAAAACAGCAGCTGCCTTTTTTTTGTGTTTTAGGTCCTTTTTTGAGCTTCAAAACGTCCTAAAACATAATGTAGGCCACCGGAGACCCCCAAACCTGGTCCAAAACATCAGAATAACTATTCTAAACATGTTGGTGGCATCAGATTGACCTGAAAAACAGCAAAAAATAATTTAGGCAGAAATTCTAGTTTTGACCAAAATAAGAACATAAAAGCTATTTTTCTATTTTCTGGCATTTAAACTCAACCAATGACCAAAAAAACTTCTGTAACACATCTGAAATGTGCTGCAAACATCCTAGGGCTAGAAAAATGTGAATTTTTTTCTTTGGAACACAAAATCCATTATTTGATGATGCAAAACTTAACAAGAACAAAAATATGAAAAGTGTACGAGAAATCACACATAAACTAAAAACAAAAGTTAAGAATGCTTGGGTTGCCTCCCAAGAAGCGCGAAGTTTAAAGTCTTCAGCTAGACGCGGTTCTTTAGATGACTAAACAATAGATGGGGGTGGTGCATCCATGTGCATGCTCTCTTTTCCCAACTCAAAAGATTCATAGTATGGCTTCAAGCGATGTCCGTTCACTTTAAATATGTTTCCCGTCTTGTCATTTTCAATCTCAACTGCACCATGAGGGAAAACATTAGTAACAACAAAAGGACCGTACCATCTAGAACGTAACTTACCTGGGAATAGCCGGAGATGTGAATTGAAGAGCAAGACTTTCTGTCCTATTTCAAAGGTCTTCCTTTGAATTGCTTTGTCATGAAATGCCTTAGTCTTTTCCTTGTAAATTCGTGCACTCTCATAGGCATCATTCCTCATCTCATCCAATTCATTCAATTGGAGTCGCCTTGCATCTCCAGCCTCTTTCATATCGAAATTGAATTTCTTGATTGCCCAAAATGCTCTATGTTCAAGTTCAACCGGAAGGTGACATGCTTTACCATAAACCAAACGAAAAGGAGACATACCAATGGGGGTTTTGTAGGCTGTCCTATATGCCCATAATGCATCATTAAGTCTCAAGCTCCAATCCTTCCGTGTAGGGCTCACGGTTTTCTCCAAGATTTGCTTGATTTCTCGGTTACTAATCTCCACTTGTCCACTTGTTTGGGGATGATAAGTGTTAAGCTCATAATTTCATACATATACATGCCCTATTTACTTACTTCTTTTGCTTAGTTTCCTAGACTTCTAAGTTATTTGCCTTCCTTTGTGTGTTTTGTAGGCAAATAGAGCAAGAGAGCATAATTCATGCAATTCAAGCATGTCAAGGCCTAATTTGGATAAAGGGAAGAAGAGCTTAAAGACAAACTCAATTTTGGCTACAGCCCCCTGCCAGTCCAGTTTCGTAGGTCATATTGCAAGCTTTGTTTCAGCAACCTACATAGCTCGGATGAGGCCACATTTTTCATGAAAGTTGCTCCAATTGGTGTGTACTATAACATATCCAAAATTCAGCCCCATTGGATAAATCTGGAGTCCGTTACCTAGCAAACACAGAACCATGCTCAGGATGGATCTTATCAGCGCGGAAAATGAGTTAGCAATTTGTTTCGGCCTTAACTTCTTCCTCCGACCTTGGATTGGCCCAAATAACATATGGCTGGAAAGAAGACATTCTGAACTTCAATTTCGAGTGCTTAAAGTCCTAATTTGATTAAGAGAAGCCCAAGTTGTAAGCCCTTGAAGTTGCTGGTCATGCTGACCTCAGCATGTGCTGGTTGGATGCTTGGTCATGGTGAGCTAGGTATGAGCTATCATTTCTGGTTGGAAGCTTGGTCATGGTGACATGAAGATGAGCTAGGGCTGCTGGTGGGATTTAGTGGTGAAGTGCATCAACCAATTCAAGATTTTCTAATACAAGTGCATCACCCATTTCAGATTTTCTAATACAAGTGCATCAACCATTTCAGATTTTATAATTCAAGTGTTGTATGCATTAGTCTTATTGAATTCTGATTTTCACTTCCCCTAGGCCTATAAATAGGGAAGTTCTCTAAGCTTGTAATAACACCCCAAGAGGGGGAGCTCTCAAACACTTCTCTAGAGCTCCCTTCCCTTCTCTCCCTCAAATTCTCTTAGTTTCTCTTTCTAGTTTTCAATTGTTATAATGAGATCTTTGTGCTGAAATTCTCCTTAAGTTTTTCTTAGTTCCACTTTACTTTTCATTATGTAAATTCTTTTCTTTAGTTTCAAGTTTGATTAGTTTCCAAGTTTCAATTATGGTTTTTGTTCTTATTCATTATGCTTATAAGTTAATATGCTAGTTTGAATGATTGATCACCATTTAGGCTTGCATGTTAGCTATCTTGGTTTGAATTAAGAGTAGACACCATGCTTTAATTCGAATTGAACTATGAATAGGAAGAGTATGTATGGACATTCGACAACAAGGATTAGATACATGCTTGGTTGTTTAAATTGTTCTTCTATGCTTAATGGGTTCCTAATGCTTAATTTTAGGTTAGACAACAAATGATCAAATTAGGGAATTAGGAACACAAGGTTATGACCACACACCATGGCTTAATCATACTTTAGCTAGAACCAATCCATTAATCTAATTGAACTTGGGAACTTATTTGCTTGAGTTAGTTATTTCTTTCTTCCTTGTTTTATTTATTTCCTTTCTTTTTAATTTCTGTTTTGTGTAGGGAAACTAAATTGGATCATTCAATCACCAATCCCTGTGGAATCGACCTCGCACTTACATACGCTAAACTACCAACGGTTCGTGCACTTGCGAGTATCACAAGTTGAGGATGCAACTGAATCCATTTTGGTGCAGCTGTATCTACGCAACAATAAGGTGTTGAGACCCTATGTGTAATTCCATACCGCTTTAAAAGTGCCTCAAATGACCTATTACAAAAGTGGCTGCCTCCATCGCTGATAATGGCTCTTGGTGTTCCAAACCTAGAAAAGATGTGGTCCTTCACAAAGCTCAAAACAACTTTTGAATCATTAGTCCGGGTAGGAATTGCTTCCACCCATTTAGAGACATAGTCAACAGCAAGAAGGATGTAAATAAAGCCATAAGATGAAGGGAATGGTCCCATAAAATCAATGCCCCACACATCAAATATTTCAACAATAAGGATAGGCGTTAAAGGCATTTGATTCCTAGAGCTAATGTTACCGGTTCTTTGACATCTATCACATGTGGAACAATAAGTATATGCATCTTTGAACAAGCTAGGCCAATAAAAACCACATTGCAATACTTTAAGGGCTGTTTTCTTAGTACCAAAATGTCCACCACATGCAGATGAATGACAAAAGGCAAGTATAGAATTAAATTCAGATTCGGACACGCACCTTCTAACAATCTGATCTGGACAATATTTCCATAAGTATGGATCGTCCCAAACATAATACTTACTTGTTTTCACAAGCTTATCCTTTTGAGCTCGAGTGAGATCCTCCGGAATCAGTTTTGAAGCCTTGTAATTGATAATGTCAGCGTACCAAGGGTCCTTGGCTTCGAAGGTGAAGAGTTGCTCATCGGGGAAACTTTCACGTAGAGGAAGCACGTCCTCTTCTTCATTGGATCCGTGCACCAGCCTAATCAGTGCCAATAAGATATGATCTAAATTTCTCTAAAGCAAAAATAACAGCAAGCAACTCCTTTTCCGTAGTTGAATAATTCAACTGAGCATCATTCAAAGTCCGGGAAGCATAATAGATGGCATGTGGTACGTTGTGCACTCTTTGTCCAAGCACGGCCCCCACTGCATAATCCGAGGCGTCACACATCAACTCAAAGGGAAAATTCCAATCTGGAGGCTGCATGATAGGGGCAGATGTCAAAAGCTCCTTAAGCTTGTTAAATGCAGCCAAGCACTCTTCATTAAACTCGAATTCCACATCTTTGCCAAGCAACCGACATAGGGGCCTTGATATCTTTGAAAAGTCCTTGATGAAACGCCTATAGAACCCTGCATGTCCTAGGAATGACCTAATCTCCTTCACGGTTTTGGGGGGCTGCAAGCTTCTCACAATGTCGATTTTTGCCTTGTCCACTTCAATTCCCCTACAAGAGATAATGTGACCCAAGACAATACCCTGCTGTACCATGAAGTGGCACTTCTCCCAGTTGAGCACTAAATTGCATTCCGGACACCTTTTCAACACTAAAGAAAGGTTGTGAAGACAAATATCAAATGAATCACCAAAAACAGAAAAATCATCCATAAATACCTCGATTATCTCCTCCACCATATCAGAAAAAATTGACATCATGCAACGTTGAAAAGTGGCAGGTGCGTTACATAAACCAAAAGGCATACGCCTATAAGCAAACGTACCAAATGGACAGGTGAAGGTGGTCTTTTCTTGATCTTCCGGAGCAATGGCAATTTGATTGTATCCAGAGTATCCATCCAAGAAGCAATAATGACTATGACCTGCAAGACGCTCAAGCATTTGATCAATAAATGGTAACGGAAAGTGATCCTTACGTGTCGTGGTATTGAGCTTTCTATAATCTATGCATACTCTCCAACCCGTTTGAATTCTTTGAGGCACCAACTCATTGTCTTCATTCTTCACAACGGTAATTCCGGATTTCTTGGGAACAACTTGGACGGGACTCACCCACTTGCTATCCGAAATGGGGTATATAATTCCCACGTCCAAAAGCTTCAAAACTTCCTTCTTAACAACTTCTTTCATCACCGGATTCAGCCTCCTTTGGGCTTCCCTTGTAGGTTTAGATTCTCCTTCCAAAAGGATCCTATGCATGCACTTTGTAGGGCTTATACCTTTGATGTCTGCAATGGTCCAACCTAGGGCAGTCTTGTGCTCCCTTAGAACTCTAATTAGTTTGTCTTCTTCAGATGCACTCAAATTAGAAGCAATGATTACAGGCAGCGTCTTTTCATCACCTAAATATGCATATTTCAAGTTCTCTGGAAGGGGTTTTAGCTCAACCTGTGGTGCTTTCACAATAGAGGGAACAAGCGTATTAGTAGATAACGGAAGAGGCTCAAAAATAGAGTTAGACTTACCTCTTTGGGGAGGCAAGGCCTCAAGCATATTCACGGCTTCAAGTACAGCTGTGTTCCCTTCTTTATTCACAGTTTTGGGGCTTTGGATGAGTGCCCTCTCCAATGGCGTCTCTCCTTGTGATGCATTAAACGTTTCTTGTACCACCTGCTCAAGTACATCTATGGAAAAACAAGCATGATCATCATTAGGATATTTTAAAGCATCTAATACCTTAAACTCCACGGTTTCCTCATCGAATGCCATTGTGAGAGTGCCTTCATACACATCGATTTTTGTCCTTGCTGTTCTCATGAATGGACGTCCTAGAATCAATGGAAGGTCTTTTCCAGGAATAGGAACTTCCTCCATCTCGAGCACTAGAAAGTCGGCTGGAAATATTAGCTCATTCACCTTGACCAAAACATCTTCCAACACTCCCTTAGGATACTTGATTGATCGATCAGCCAATTGTATGCTCACGGAAGTCTTCTTAAGCTCACCTAAATTTAAAGATTCAAAAACAGAAAAAGGCATCAAATTAATTGAAGCACCTAAGTCTAATAAAGCATGTTCAAACCTTTGATTTCCAATGAGACAAGGTATAGTAAAACTCCCTGGATCCTTTAGTTTAGGAGGCAATTTATGCAATAGCACGGCTGAAACTTCTTCACTTAAGGCCACGGTTTCATGCTCCTTGAACTTCCTTTTATTTGTACAAAGATCTTTGAGGAATTTTGCATAGCTTGGAATTTGTTGGATCGCATCGAGCAAGGGAATGTTCACTTGCACTTTTCGGAAAGTCTCTAGGATATCCTTTGAAACTTGCTCCTTCTTTGAATTCAAAAACCTACGAGGAAAAGGAATCTTTGAAGTAATCGAATGATCCACAAGAGAACTTACCTTAGAGTTGTCACTTGGAACCATAAGCTTGGGAGAGGGGGCAGCCACTGTTTTGGTTGAATTTCTCTCCTCATTGTCATCCTTTCCCACCTCTTTTCCACTTCGAAGAGTAATCGCCTTTGCGGTTTCATGGCCTCCATTAGGATTTGGAATTACTTGGCTTGGAAACTGTCCTGGCTCTCTTTGACTCAAGGAAGCTGCAATTTGTCCAACTTGGTTTTCAAGGCTCTTGATTGCTGTAGACATTTGTGTATGTGTTTGCCTTGTTTCCTGCATAAAACCTTGAGTGCTTAATGCCAAAGAATTAACTAACTCTTCTAAAGACTTACCTTGCCTAGGAGGTGGTGGTGGTGCATTTTGTTGAGGAACAAACTGATTTTGTTGAACTGGGGTTGTTTGCACGTTTTGGTTGTTCTTCCATCCAAAGTTAGGGTGTTCCCGCCATCCCGGATTATAGGTGTTAGAAAATGGATCGTTTCTTGGCTTTTGTTGCTGCATATAGTGTGCTTGAGCCATCTCTTCTCCATCACCATACAAACTTGGACAAGACTCCGTAGGATGTCCGGGATTAGCACATACAGCACACACTTGTGCTTGAGGGATTAACTGCTTAACAAGGTTAGTCAAATTAGCTATTTGAGGACCAATATCACTAGCACTTACCTCATAAACACCTGCTTTCTTTGGGGGAGCTCTCCGATAATTAAATTGTTGAGAGTTTGCTGCAATGTTCTCAAACATCTCCTTAGCTTCAGTAGCACTCTTGTTCATCAAGCCTCCTCCACTAGTAGCATCAACCATCATCCTCTCCGAATCGAGTAATCCCTCATAAAAGTATTGCATAAGTAGCCAATCTTCAATTTGGTGATGAGGGCATGAAGCTAGGAGTCTCTGAAACCGATCCCAATACTCATGAAATGATTCTCCATCTAGTTGCTGCACTCCCATGATCTCCTTCCTAATACGGTTTGTCTTTTGAGCTGGAAAGAACTTTGCAAGGAACTTGGAAGCCAATGCTGTCCATGTAGTGATAGATGCACTAGGTAAAGAATAGAGCCACTCCTTGGCTCGTTCCTTAAGTGAGAATGGAAACAAACGCAATCTGATTGCCTCATCACTAATCCCTCCATTGTGCATAGTCGCGCACACGGCAAAGAAATCCTTGATATGTATGTGAGGATCATCCCCAGGCTTGCCATAGAATTGTGGCAAAAGGTGAATGGTGCCACTCTTGATCTCAAAGGTGGTTGTAGTGGCTGGATACGCAATACATGACGGCTGGTCCAATGCTTTAGGAACCGTGAAATCCTTCAAAGGTCGGGTGAGGTTGTTGAGTGCCAACTCGTCTCCCATCTTGATTGGAAGTGTAGCTTGCGTATCTTTATCTCGACGGAGATAACGAAGTGTGTTCTCTAGTTCAGGGTCGTATGGTATAAGCTTGTAACCTTGCGAACGACGTCCCAGCATATACCTGAAATTGAAAACAAAACTTAATTACATAAACAATCCCCGGCAACGGCGCCAAAAACTTGTTGGTAATTTTTAACAACAATATTAAAACCTTGCAAGTGCACAAATCAAATGATAGTATAGTAAGCAAGCAAGGGTCATTCCCACAGAGATTGTAATCTAAAGAGATGTTTATCAATGTCGCACAAAGAAAACTAGAACACAATTAAACACGAAAACAAAATAAAGATTGAAATCACAAGGACTTCCACACACACGCCAACACCAAGGGGGTTTTGATTTGATTTTGTAAATAAAAGAAAACAAAACAGAATTTAAATTAGAGTTTAAGAGAAATTAGTTTAAAATCAATCAAGAACAATAGCTAGGACTCACTATCCACCTCCAAACAATCAATCAATCCATAAACAACAATAGATAATCAATTTCTAGCAAGCATATGATGACGACACTCACAACAAGATCATGGCATTTGACTCGAGTTGTATGATTCTCTCTTAAGTGTATGTAAAGTGTATGGCATTTACATCAATACGTGTATTCTTAATTGAAATCCAGTATGGCATTTACTCAATTTAACAATCAAGAATCCATTAAGATCAAAGAGAATATGAGTGTCACAAAAACCCTAAAACATGGCATTTGTTATTAGGAATTCAAGAATCGATTTCTCATAACTAGTTCTTAACCCAATTATTCGTTGCAAACAAGAACACATTCAATATGGCAATTGACCTATGTTCTACAACAATTTAATTCCGATACATGCTTCAAAGTTAGCTACTCAAAGAAACAAAATATCAGAATTCACATAACATCGAGAAACCGAAATCATCCCGCTTGTAGAAACTGAAAAATCCATTCAAACTTGTTTATAGAATTGAAATCATGTTTAGGGCTTCAAGATTAAGCCCTAACTAACAAGAAATTAGTTACTCATGTTCTGGGATGAACTCAAAAATAAATACATAAGAACTGAAAATTAAAAGAAGAAAGGAAAAGAAAGAACTCGCTGGCAGCTTTTTCCTCTTGCGCGGTTGATCTCCTTCGGACGTGTATCCTCTGTATGGGGCCTTGGCTGGCCTTTTATATGACTTAAATCAAAGTCCTAAACCCTAAAATTTACTGAAAAGTCGTCCAAGAAGTCTTGGTAAACAAGGAATCCAAATAGGAAAGTAAAGATCACAATTCCTAACTCCACAGGGAAATACAGCTCAGCCCAATTGTCACACGATTTGGGGATCTTCGGCCTTCTAGAAAAATCAGGAAAAATATATTTTAGAAAGATAAATGTCTTATCTTTCCAACCATATATAGCACGTAACTTGGAAAATTCGGGAAGGCTTCCGTTTCTTCATATTCACGTAACATGTACGAAACTGTCCTGTCTGCACGTGGGCTAACTTTACTTGTAATACTGTACCAATTGGCTCGGTAGAAAATTCTGGAAAAATCACAGATTGAACTTCAAGGTGTTAGCTTTCATCTCCAATTGACCTTGCACTAAAATTCCTCCGAAAAGTTGATTTTCCCTTAAAAACCTTCCAAGAGCGCAGAAAAGCTGAAAATCAGAAAAGTGAAGTAATAAGCCCTTTTTAAGTCTAATTCTTCTACAAAGCCTAAGTAAAGAGAGTACATAAATGAGTATATTTATGGGGTTGATTTCACTGAAAACTCACCAAATGACTCCTCCCACCAAATTACGATGTTGCCCAAGTTGGAGGGGTTGGTGTATTCCATACTTCTAGCGATTTGATTTCACTCAAAACTCACCAAATGACTCCTCCCACCATATTATGATGTTACCCAAATTTTGGGCTCGATCCGAAATTAATAGGTGTGAGAAATTAGCGATTGGATTTCACTCAAAACTCACCAAATGACTCCTCCCACCATATTATGATGTTGTCCAAGTTTTGGGCTCGATCCGAAATCAATAGGTGTGAGAAATTGGTCAATTCAATTTCAACGACAGTTCGTTCCTAATTGGAGTGGTTGGTGTATTCCATACCTCTAGCGATTGGATTTCACTCAAAACTCACCAAATCACTCCTCCTACCATATTATGATGTTGCCCAAGTTTTGGTCTCGATCCGAAATCAATAATTGTGAGAAATTGGACAATTCAAGTTCAACGGCAGTTCGTTCCTAAATGGAGTGGTTGGTGTATCCCGTACTTCTAGCGATTGGATTTCACTCAAAACTCACCAAAATGAATCCTCCCACCATATTATGATGTTGCCCAAGTTTTGGGCTCGATCCGAAATCAATAGGTGTTCCAAATTGGACAATTGAAGTTCAACGGCAGTTCGTTCCTAATTGGAGTGGTTGGTGTATTCCATACTTCTAGCGATTGGATTTCACTCAAAACTCACCAAATGACTCCTCCTACCATATTATGATGTTGCCCAAGTTTGGGCTCGATCCGAAATCAATAGGTGTTCCAAATTGGACAATTGAAGTTCAACGGCAGTTCGTTCCTAATTGGAGTGGTTGGTGTATTCCATACTTCTAGCGATTGGATTTCACTCAAAACTCACCAAATGACTCCTCCCACCACATTATGATGTTGCCCAAGTTTGGGGCTCGATCCGAAATCGATAGGTGTTCCAAATTGGACAATTCAAGTTCAACGGCAGTTCGTTCCTAATTGGAGTGGTTGGTGTATTCCATACTTCTAGCGATTGGATTTCACTCAAAATTCACCAAATGACTCCTCCCACCATATTATGATGTTGCCCAAGTTTTGGGCTCCATCCGAAATCAATAGGTGTTCCAAATTGGACAATTCAAGTTCAACGGCAGTTCTTTCCTAATTGGGGTGGTTGGTGTATTCCATACTTCTAGCGATTGGATTTCACTCAAAACTCACCAAATGACTCCTCCCACCATATTATGATGTTGCCTAAGTTTTGGGCTCGATCCGAATCAATAGGTGTGAGAAATTGGACAATTCAAGTTCAACGGCAGTTCGTTCCTAATTGGGGTGGTTGGTGTATTCCATACTTCTAGCGATTGGATTACACTCAAAACTCCCCAAGTGACTCCTCCTACCATATTATGATGTTGCCCAAGTTTTGGGCTCGATCCGAAATCAATAGGTGTTCCAAATTGTACAATTCAAGTTCAATGGCAGTTCGTTCCTAAATGGAGTGGTTGGTGTATCCCACACTTCTAGCGATTGGATTTCACTCAAAACTCACCAAATGACTCCTCCCACCATATTATGATGTTGCCCAAGCTTTTGGCTCGATCCGAACTAAATAGGTGTGAGAAATTGGACAATTGAAGTTCAACGGCAGTTCGTTCCTAATTGGAGGTGTATTCCGTACTTCTAGCGATTGGATTTCACTCAAAACTCACCAAATGACTCCACCTACCATATTATGATGTTGCCCAAGTTTTGGGCTCGTTGCGAAATCAATAGGTGTTCCAATCTGGACAATTCAAGTTCAACGGCAGTTCGTTCCTAATTGGGGTGCTTGGTGTATTCCATACTTCTAGCGATTGGATTTCACCCAAAATTCACCAAATGACTCCTCCCACCGTAGTATGATGTTGCACAAGTTTGGGATTCGATCCGAAATCAATAGGTGTGAGAAATTGGACAATTCAAGTTCAACGGCAGTTCGTTCCTAATTGGAGTGGTTGGTGTATTCCATACTTCTAGCGATTGGATTTCACTAAAAAACTCACCACATGACTCCTCCGACCATATTATGATGTTGCCCAAGTTTTGGTCTCGATCCGAAATCAATAGGTGTGAGAAATTGGACAATTCAAGTTCAACGGCGGTTCGTTCCTAATTGGAGTGGTTGGTGTATTCCATACTTCTAGCGATTGGATTTCCCTCAAAACTCACCAAATGACTCCTCCTACCATATTATGATATTGCCCAAGTTTTGGGCTCGATCCGAAATCAATAGGTGTTCCAAATTGGACAATTCAAGTTCAACGGCAGTTCGTTCCTAATTGGGGTGGTTGGTGTATTCCATACTTCTAGCGATTGGATTTCACTCAAAACTCACCAAATGACTCCTCCCACCATATTATAATGTTGCCCAAGTTTTGGGCTCGATCCGAAATCAATAGGTGTTCCAAATTGCACATTTCAAGTTCAACGGCAGTTCGTTCCTAATTGGGGTGGTTGGCGTATTCCATACTTCTGGTGATTGGATTTCCCTCAAAACTCACCAAATGACTCCTCCTACCATATTATGTTGTTGCCCAAGTTTTGGGCTCGATCCGAAATCAATAGGTGTTCCAAATTGGACAATTCATGTTCAACTGCAGTTCATTCCTAATTGGAGTGGTTGGTGTATTCCGTACTTCTAGCAATTGGATTTCACTCAAAACTCACCAAATGACTCGTCACACCATATTATGATGTTGCCCAACTTTTGGGGATAGATGTTCCAAATTGGACAATTCAAGTTCAACGGCAGTTCGTTCTTAATTGACTCCTCCCACCATATTATGATGTTGCCCAAGTTTTGGGCTCGATCCGAAATCAATAGGTGTCAGAAATTGGTCAATTCAATTTCAACGACAGTTCGTTCCTAATTGGAGTGGTTGGTGTATTCCATACTTCTAGCGATTGGATTTCACTCAAAACACACCAAATGACTCCTCCCACCATATTATGATGTTGCCCAAGTTTTGGGCTCGATCCGAAATCAATAGGTGTGAGACATTGGTCAATTCAATTTGAACGACAATTCATTCCTAATCGGAGTGGTTGGTGTATTCCATAATTCTTGCGATTGGATTTCACTCAAAACTCACCAAATGACTCCTCCCACCATATTATGATGTTGCCCAAGTTTTGGGCTCGATCCGAAATCAATAGGTGTGAGAAATTGGGCAATTCAAGTTCAACGGCAGTTCGTTCCTAATTGTAGTGGTTGGTGTATTCCATACTTCTAGGAATTGGATTTCACTCAAAACTCACCAAATGACTCGTCACACCATATTATGATGTTGCCCAACTTTTGGGAATAGATGTTCCAAATTGGACAATTCAAGTTCAACGGCAGTTCGTTCTTAATTGACTCCTCCCACCATATTATGATGTTGCCCAAGTTTTGGGCTCGATCCGAAATCAATAGGTGTGAGAAATTGGATAATTCAAGTTCAACGGCAGTTCGTTCCCAATTGGAGTGGTAGGTGTATTCCATACTTCTAGCGATTGGATTTCACTCAGAACTCACCAAATGACTCCTCCCACCATATTATGTTGTTGCCCAAGTTTTGGGCTCGATCCGAAATGAATAGGTGTGAGAAACTGGATAATTCAAGTTCAACGGCAGTTCGTTCCCAATTGGAGTGGTAGGTGTATTCCTTACTTCTAGCGATTGGATTTCACTCAGAAGACACCAAATGACTCCTCCCACCAAATTATGATGTTGCCGAAGTTTTGGACTCGATCCGAAATCAATAGGTGTTCCAAATTAGACAATTCTAGTGCAACGGCAGTTCGTTCCTAATTGGAGAGGTTGGTGTATTCCATACTTCAAGCGATTGGATTTCACTCAAAACTCACCAAATGACTCCTCCCACCATATTATGATGTTGCCCAAGTTTTGGACTCGATCCGAAATCAATAGGTGTTCCAAATTGGACAATTCAAGTTCAACGGCAGTTCGTTCCTAATTGGAGTGGTTGGTGTATTCCATACTTCTAGCGATTGGATTTCACTCAAAACTCACCAAATGACTCCTCCCACCATATTATGATGTTGCCCAAGTTTTGGGATCGATCCGAAATCAATAGGTGTGAGAAATTGGACAATGCAAGTTCAACGGCAGTTCGTTACGAATTGGAGTGGTTGGTGTATTCCATACTTCTAGCGATTGGATTTCACTCAAAACTCACCAAATGACTCCTCGCACCATATTATGATGGTGCCCAAGTTTGGGCCTCGATCCGAAATCAATAGGTGTGAGAAATTGGACAATGCAAGTTCAACGGCAGTTCGTTCCAAGTTGGAGTGGTTGGTGTATTCCATACTTCTAGCGATGGGATTTCCCTCAAAACTCACCAAAGGACTCCTCCCACCATATTATGATGTTACCCAAGTTTTGGGCTCGATCCGAAATCAATAGGTGTTCGAAATTAGCGATTGGATTTCACTCAAAACTCACCAAATGATTCCTCCCACCATATTATGATGTTGCCCAAGTTTTGGGCTCGATCCGAAATCAATAGGTGTGAGAAATTGGTCAATTCAATTTCAACGACAGTTCGTTCCTAATTGGAGTGGTTGGTGTATTCCATACTTCTAGCGATTGGATTTCACTCAAAACACACCAAATGACTCCTCTCACCATATTATGATGTTGCCCAAGTTTTGGGCTCGATCCGAAATCAATAGGTGTGAGACATTGGTCAATTCAATTTGAACGACAGTTCATTCCTAATCGGAGTGGTTGGTGTATTCCATAATTCTAGCGATTGGATTTCACTCAAAACTCACCAAATGACTCCTCCCACCATATTATGATGTTGCCCAAGTTTTGGGCTCGATCGGAAATCAATAGGTGTGAGAAATTGGACAATTCAAGTTCAACGGAAGTTCGTTCCTAATCGGAGTGGTTGGTGTATTCCATACTTCTAGCGATTGGATTTCACTCAAAACTCACCAAATGACTCCTCCCACCATATTATGATGTTGCCCAAGTTTTGGGATCGATCCGAAATCAATAGGTGTGACAAATTGGACAATTCAAGTTCAACGGAAGTTCGTTCCTAGTTGGAGTGGTTGGTGTATTCCATACTTCTAGCGATTGGATTTCACGCAAAACTCACCAAATGACTCCTCCCTCCATATTGTCATGTAGCCAAAAGTTTGGGGCTCGATCCAAAATCAATAGGTGTGAGAAATTGGACAATTGAAGTTCAACGGCAGTTCGTTCCTAATTGGAGTGGTTGGTGCATTCCATACTTCTAGCGATTCGATTTCACTCAAAACTCACCACATGACTCCTCCCACCATATTATGATGTTGCACAAGTTTGGTGTTCGATCCGAAATCAGTAGGTGTTTGAAATTGGACAATTCAAGTTCAACGGCAGTTCGTTCCTAACTGTAGTGGTTGGTGTATTCCATACTTCTAAAGATTGGATTTCACTCAAAACTCACCAAATGACTCCTCCCACCATATTATGATGTTGCCCAAGTTTTGGGCTCGATCCGAAATCAATAGGTGTGAGAAATTGGTCAATTCAAGTTCAATGGCAGGTCGTTCCTATTTGCAGTGGTTGGTGTTTTCCATACTTCTCGCGATTGGATTTCACTCAAAACTCACCAAATGACTCCTCCCACCATATTATGAGGTTGCCCAACTTTTGGGCACGATCCGAAATCAATAGGTGTTCCAAATTGGACAATTCAAGTTCAACGGCAATTCGTTCCTAATTGGAGTGGTTTGTGTATTCCAAACTTCTAGCGATTGGATTTCACTCAAAACTCACCAAATGACTCCTCCCACCATATTATGATGTTGCCCAAGTTTTGGGCTCGATCCGAAATCAATGGGTGTGAGAAATTGGACAATTGAAGTTCAACGGAAGTTCGTTCCTAATCGGTGTGGTTGGTGTATTCCATACTTGAAGCGATTGGATTTCTCTCAAAACTCCCCAAATGACTCCTCCCATTATATTATGATGTTGCCCATGTTTGGGGCTCGATCCGAAATCAATAGCTGTGAGAAATTGGTCAATTCAATTTCAACGACAGTTCGTTCCTAATCGGAGTAGTTGTTGTATTCCATACTTCTAGCGATTGGATTTCACTCAAAGCTCACCAAATGACTCCGCCCACCATATTATCATGTTGCCCAAGTTTGGGGTTCGATCCGAAATCAATAGGTGTGAGAAATTGGACAATTCAAGTTCAACGGCAGTTCGTTCCTCATGGGACTGGTTGGAGTATTCCATACTTCTAGCGATTGGATTTCACTCAAAACTCACCAAACCACTCCTCCCACCATATTATGTTGTTGCCCAAGTTTTGGGCTCGATCCGAAATCAATAGGTGTTCCAAATTGGACAATTCAAGTTCAACGGCAGTTCGTTCCTAATTGGAGTGGTTGGTGTATTCCATGCTTCTAGCGATTAGATTTCACTCAAAACTCACCAAATGACTCCTCCCACCATATTATGATGTTGCCCATGTTTTGGGCTCGATCCGAAATCAATAGGTGTTCCAAATTGGACAATTCAAGTTCAACGGCAGTTCGTTCCTCATGGGACTGGTTGGTGTATTCCATACTTCTAGCGATTGGATTTCACTCAAAACTCACCAAATGACTCCACCCACCATATTATGATGTTGCCCAGGTTTTCGGCTTGATCCGAAATCAATAGGGGTGAGAAATTGGTCAATTCAATTTCAACGACAGTTCGTTCCTAATTGGGGTGGTTGGTGTATTCCATACGTCTAGCGATTGGATTTCACTCAAAACTCACCAAATGACTCCTCCCACCATATTATGATGTTGCCCAAGGTTTGGGCTCGGTCCGAAATCAATAGGTGTGAGAAATTGGACAATTCAAGTTCAACGGCAGTTCGTTCCAAATTGGAGTGGTTGGTGTATTCCATACTTCTAGCGATTGGATTTCACTCAAAACTCGCCAAATGACTCCTCCCACCATATTTTGATGTTGCCCAAGTTTTGGGCTCGATCCGAAATCAATAGGTGTTCCAAATTGGACAATTCAAGTTCAACGGCAGTTCGTTCCTAACTGTAGTGGTTGGTGTATTCCATACTTCTAAAGATTGGATTTCACTCAAAACTCACCAAATGACTCCTCCCACCATATTATGATGTTGCCCAAGTTTTGGGCTCGATCCGAAATCAATAGGTGTGAGAAATTGGACAATTCAAGTTCAATGGCAGGTCGTTCCTATTTGCAGTGGTTGGTGTTTTCCATACTTCTCGCGATTGGATTTCACTCAAAACTCACCAAATGACTCCTCCCACCATATTATGAGGTTGCCCAAGTTTTGGGCACGATCCGAAATCAATAGGTGTTCCAAATTGGACAATTCAAGTTCAACGGCAGTTCGTTCCTAATTGGAGTGGTTGGTGTATTCCATACTTCTAGCGATTGGATTTCACTCAAAACTGACCAAATGACTCCTCCCACCATATTATGATGTTGCCCAAGTTTTGCGCTCGATCCGAAATCAGTAGGTGTTCCAAATTGGACAATTCAAGTTCAACGGCAGTTCGTTCCTAACTGCAGTGGTTGGTGTATTCCATAATTCTAGCGATTGGATTTCACACAAAACTCACCAAATGACTCCTCCCACCATATTACGATGTTGCCCAAGTTTTGGGCTCGATCCGAAATCAATAGGTGAGAGAAATTGGACAATTCAAGTTCAACGGAAGTTCGTTCGTAATTGGAGTGGTTGGTGTATTCCATACTTCTAGCGATTGGATTTCACTCAAAACTAACCAAATGACTCGTCACACCATATTATAACGTTGCCCAAATTTTGGGCTCGATCCGAAATCAATAGGTGTTCCAAATTGGACAATTCAAGTTCAACGGCATTTCGTTCCTAATTGGAGTGGTTGGTGTATTCCATACTTCTAGCTATTGGATTTCACTCAAAACTCACCAAATGACTCCTCCCACCATATTATGATGTTGCCCAAGTTTTGGGCTCGATCCGAAATCAATGGGTGTGAGAAATTGGACAATTGAAGTTCAACGGAAGTTCGTTCCTAATCGGTGTGGTTGGTGTATTCCATACTTCAAGCGATTGGATTTCACTCAAAACTCACCAAATGACTCCTCCCACCATATTATGATGTTGCCCAAGTTTTGGGATCGATCCGAAATCAATAGGTGTGACAAATTGGACAATTCAAGTTCAACGGAAGTTCGTTCGTAATTGGAGTGGTTGGTGTATTCCATACTTCTAGCGATTGGATTTCACTCAAAACTCACCAAATGACTCCTCCCACCATATTTTGTTGTTGCCCAAGTTTTGGGCTCGATCCGAAATCAATAGGTGTTCCAAATTGGACAATTCAAGTTCAACGGCAGTTCGTTCCTAATTGGAGTGGTTGGTGTATTCCATGCTTCTAGCGATTGGATTTCACTCAAAACTCACCAAATGACTCCTCCTACCATATTATGATGTTGCCCATGTTTTGGGCTCGATCCGAAATCAATAGGTGTTCCAAATTGGACAATTCAAGTTCAACGGCAGTTCGTTCCTCATAGGACTGGTTGGTGTATTCCATACTTCTAGCGATTGGATTTCACTCAAAACTCACCAAATGACTCCACCCACCATATTATGATGTTGCCCAGGTTTTCGGCTCGATCCGAAATCAATAGGTGTGAGAAATTGGAAAATTCAAGTTCAACGGCAGTTCGTTCCTAATTGGAGTGGTTGGTGTATTCCATACTTCTAGCGATTGGATTTCACTCAAAACTCACCAAATGACTCCACCCACCATATTATGATGTTGCCCAAGTTTGGGGCTCGATCCGAAATCAATAGGTGTTCCAAATTGGAAAATTGAAGTATAACGGCAGTTCGTTCCTAACTAGAGTGGTTGGTGTATTCCATACTTCTAGCGATTTGTTTTCACTCAAAACTCACCAAATGACTCCTTCCACCATATTATGTTGTTGCCCAAGTTTTGGGCTCGATCGGAAATCAATAGGTGTGAGAAATTGGAGAATTCAAGTTCAACGGAAGTTCGTTCCTAATCGGAGTGGTTGGTGTATTCCATACTTCTAGAGATTGGATTTCACTCAAAACTCACCAAATGACTCCTCCCACCATATTATGATGTTGCCCAAGTTTTGGGATCGATCCGAAATCAATAGGTGTGACAAATTGGACAATTCAAGTTCAACGGAAGTTCGTTCGTAATTGGAGTGGTTGGTGTATTCCATACTTCTAGCGATTGGATTTCACTCAAAACTCACCAAATGACTACTCCCACCATATTTTGTTGTTGCCCAAGTTTTGGGCTCGATCCGAAATCAATAGGTGTGAGAAATTGGACAATTCAAGTTGAACGGCAGTTCGTTCCAAATTGGAGTGGTTGGTGTATTCCACACGTCTAGCGATTGGATTTCACTCAAAACTCACCAAATGACTCCTCCCACCATATTATGATGTTGCCCAAGTTTTGGGATCGATCCTAAATCAATAGGTGTGGGAAATTGGTAAATTCAATTTCAACGATAGTTCGTTCCTAATTGGAGTGGTTGGTGTATTGCGTACTTCTAGCGATTGGATTTCACTTAAAACTAACCAAATGACTGCTCCCACCATATTATGACGTTCCCCAAGTTTTGGGCTCGATCCGAAATCAATTGGTGTTCCAAATTGGACAATTCAAGTTCAACGGTAGTTCGTTCGTAATTGGAGTGGTTGGTGTATTCCATACTTCTAGCGATTGGATTTCACTCAAAACTCACCAAATGACTCCTCCCACCATATTTTGTTGTTGCCCAAGTTTTGGGCTCGATCCGAAATCAATAGGTGTTCCAAATTGGACAATTCAAGTTCAACGGCAGTTCGTTCCTAATTGGTGTGGTTGGTGTATTACATACTTCTAGCGATTGGATTTCACTCAAAACTCATCAAATGACTCCTCCCACCATATTATGATGTTGCCCAAATTTTGGGCTCGATCCGAAATCAATAGGTGTTCCAAATTGGACAATTCAAGTTCAACGGCATTTCGTTCCTAATTGGAGTGGTTGGTGTATTCCATACTTCTAGCTATTGGATTTCACTCAAAACTCACCAAAGGACTCCTCCCACCATATTATGATGTTGCCCAAGTTTTGGGATCGATCCGAAATCAATAGGTGTGACAAATTGGACAATTCAAGTTCAACGGAAGTTCGTTCGTAATTGGAGTGGTTGGTGTATTCCATACTTCTAGCGATTGGATTTCACTCAAAACTCACCAAATGACTCCTCCCACCATATTTTGTTGTTGCCCAAGTTTTGGGCTCGATCCGAAATCAATAGGTGTTCCAAATTGGACAATTCAAGTTCAACGGCACTTCGTTCCTAATTGGAGTGGTTGGTGTATTCCATGCTTCTAGCGATTGGATTTCACTCAAAACTCACCAAATGACTCCTCCCACCATATTATGATGTTGCCCATGTTTTGGGCTCGATCCGAAATCAATAGGTGTTCCAAATTGGACAATTCAAGTTCAACGGCAGTTCGTTCCTCATGGGACTGGTTGGTGTATTCCATTCTTCTAGCGATTGGATTTCACTCAAAACTCACCAAATGACTCCACCCACCATATTATGATGTTGCCCAGGTTTTCGGCTCGATCCGAAATCAATAGGTGTGAGAAATTGGAAAATTCAAGTTCAACGGCAGTTCGTTCCTAATTGGAGTGGTTGGTGTATTCCATACTTCTAGCGATTGGATTACACTCAAAACTCACCAAATGACACCTCCCACCATATTATGATATTGCCCAAGTTTTGGGCTCGATCCGAAATCAATAGGTGTTCCAAATTGGACAATTAAAGTTCAACGGCAGTTCGTTCCTAATTGGAGTGGTTGGTGTATTCCATACTTCTAGCAATAGGATTTCACTCAAAACTCACCAAATGACTCCTCCCACCATATTATGATGTTGCCCAAATTTTGGGCTCGATCCGAAATCAATAGGTGTTCCAAATTGGACAATTCAAGTTCAACGGCATTTCGTTCCTAATTGGAGTGGTTGGTGTATTCCATACTTCTAGCTATTGGATTTCACTCAAAACTCACCAAATGACTACCCCCACCATATTTTGATGTTGCCCAAGTTTTGGGCTCGATCCGAAATCAATAGGTGTTCCAAATTGGACAATTCAAGTTCAACGGCAGTTCGTTCCTAACTGGAGTGGTTGGTGTATTCTGTTGTGTAGATACAGCTGCACCAAAATGGATTCAGTTGCATCCTCAACTTGTGATACTCGCAAGTGCACGAGCCGATCCCACGAGGATTGGTGATTGAATGATCCAATTTATAAAATCTGAAATGGTTGATGCACTTGTATTAGAAAATCTAAATTGGGTGATGCACTTGTATTAGAAAATCTTGAATTGGTTGATGCACTTCACCAATAGATCCCACCAGCAGCCCTAGCTCATCTTCATGTCACCATGACCAAGCTTCCAACCAGAAATGATAGCTCATACCTAGCTCACCATGACCAAGCATCCAACCAGCACATGCTGAGGTCAGCATGACCAGCAACTTCAAGGGCTTACAACTTGGGCTTCTCTTAATCAAATTAGGACTTTAAGCACTGGAAATTGAAGTTCAGAATGTCTTCTTTCCAGCCATATTTTATTTGGGCCAATCCAAGGTCGGAGGAAGAAGTTAAGGCCAAAACAAATTGCTAACTCATTTTGCGCGCTGATAAAATCCATCCTGAGCATGGCTCTGTGTTTGCTAGGTAACAGACTCCATATTTATCCAATGGGGCTGAATTGTGGATATGTTATAGTACACACCCATTGGAACAACGTTCATGAAGAATGCTGCCTCATCCGAGCTGTGTAGGTTGCTGAAACAAAGCTTGCAATATGACCTACGGAACTGGACTAGCAGGGGGCTGTAGCCAAAATGAGTTTGTCTTTTAAGCTCTTCATCCATTCATCCAAATTAGGCCTTAACATGCTTGAATTGCATGAATTATGCTCTCTTGCTCTATTTGCCTACAAAACACACAAAGGGAGGCAAATAACTTAAAAATCTAAGAAACTAAGCAAAAGAAGTAAGTAAATAGGGCATGTATATGTATGAAATTATGAGCGTAACATATTCCATACTTCTAAAGATTGGATTTCACTCAAAACTCACCAAATCACTCCTCCCACCATATTATGATGTTGCCCAAGTTTTGGGCTCGATCCGAAATCAATAGGTGTGAGAAATTGGTCAATTCAATTTCAACGAAAGTTCGTTTCTAATTGGAGTGGTTGGTGTATTCCATACGTCTAGCGATTGGATTTCACTCAAAACTCACCAAATGACTACTCCCACCATATTATGATGTTGCCCAAGTTTTGGGCTCGATCCGAAATCAATAGGTTCAGAAATTGGACAATTCAAGTTCAATGGCAGGTCTTTCCAAACTGCAGTGGTTGGTGTATTCCATAGTTCTAGCGATTGGATTTCACTCAAAACTCACCAAATGACTCCTCCCACCATATTACGATGTTGCCCAAGTTTTGGGCTCGATCCGAAATCAATAGGTGAGAGAAATTGGACAATTCAAGTTCAACGGCCGTTCGTTCCTAATTGGAGTGGTTGGTGTATTCCATACGTCTAGCGATTGGATTTCACTCAAAACTCACGAAATGACTCCTCCCACCATATTATGATGTTGCCCAAGTTTTGGGATCGATCCCAAATCAATAGGTGTTTGAAATTGGTCAATTCAATTTCAACGACAGTTCGTTCCTAATTGGAGTGGTTGGTGTATTCCATACGTCTAGCGATTGGATTTCACTCAAAACTCACCAAATGACTCCTCCCACCATATTATGATGTTGCCCAAGTTTTGGGCTCGATCCTAAATCAATAGGTGTGGGAAATTGGTAAATTCAATTTCAACGACAGTTCGTTCCTAATTGGAGTGGTTGGTGTATTGCGTACTTCTAGAGATTGGATTTCACTTAAAACTAACCAAATGACTCCTCCCACCATATTATGACGTTCCCCAAGTTTTGGGCTCGATCCGAAATTAATTGGTGTTCCAAATTGGACAATTCAAGTTCAACGGCAGTTCGTTCCTAATTGGTGTGGTTGGTGTATTACATACTTCTAGCGATTGGATTTCACTCAAAACTCATCAAATGACTCCTCCCACCATATTATGTTGTTTCCCAAGTTTTGGGCTCGATCCGAAATCAATAGGTGTTCCAAATTGGACAATTCAAGTTCAACGGCAGTTCGTTCCTAATTGGTGTGGTTGGTGTATTACATACTTCTAGCGATTGGATTTCACTCAAAACTCATCAAATGACTCCTCCCACCATATTATGATGTTGCCCAAGTTTTGGGCTCGATCCGAAATCAACAGGTGTGAGAAATTGGTCAATTCAATTTCAACGACAGTTTGTTCCTAATTGGAGTGGTTGGTGTATTCCATACTTCTAGCGATTGGATTTCACTCAAAACTAACCAAATGACTCCTCCCACCATATTATGATGTTGCCCAAGTTTTGGGCTCGATCCGAAATCAATAGGTGTGAGAAATTGGACAATTCAAGTTCAACGGCAGTTCGTTCCTAATTGGAGTGGTTGGTGTATTCCATACTTCTAGCGATTGGATTTCACTCAAAACTCACTAAATGACTTCTCCCACCATATTATGATGTTGCCCAAGTTTTGGGCTCGATCCGAAATCAATAGGTGTGAGAAATTGGACAATTCAAGTTCAGCGGCAGTTCGTTCCTAATTGGTGTGGTTCGTGTATTCACTACTTCTAGCGATTGGATTTCACTCAAAACTCACCAAACGACTCCTCCCACCATATTATGTTGTTGCCCAAGTTTTGGGCTCGATCCAAAATCAATAGGTGAAAGAAATTGGACAATTCAAGTTCAACGGCAGTTCGTTCCTCAGTGGAGTGGTTGGTGTATTCCATACTTCTGGAGATTGGATTTTACTCAAAACTCACCAAATGACTCCTCCCACCATATTATCATGTTGCCCAAATTTGGGGCTCGATCCGATATCAATAGGTGTGAGAAATTGGACAATTCATTTTCAACGGCAGTTCGTTCCAAACTGGAGTGGTTGGTGTATTCCACACTTCTAGCGATTGGATTTCACTTAAAGCTCACCAAATGACTCCTCCCACCATATTTTGTTGTTGCCCAAGTTTTGGGCTCGATCCGAAATCAATAGGTGTTCCAAATTGGACAATTCAAGTTCAACGGCAGTTATTTCCTAACTGGAGTGGTTGGTGTATTCCATACTTCTAGCGATTGGATTTCACTCAAAACTCACCAAATAACTCCTCCCACCATATTATGATGTTGCCCAAGTTTTGGGCTCGATCCGAAATCAATAGGTGTTCCAAATTGGACAATTCAAGTTCAACGGCAGTTCGTTCCAAACTGGAGTGGTTGGTGTATTGCATACTTCTAGCGATTGGATTTCACTCAAAACTCACCAAATGACTCTTCCCACCATATTATGGTGTTGCCCAAGTTTGGGGCTCGATCCGAAATCAATAGGTGTGAGAAATTGGACAATTCAAGTTCAACGGCAGTTCGTTCCTAATTGGAGTGGTTGGTGTATTCGATAATTCTAGCGATTGGATTTCACTCAAAACTCACCAAATGACTCCTCCCACAATATTATGAAGTTGCCCAAGTTTTGGGCTCGATCCGAAATCAATAGGTGTTCCAAATTGGACAATTCAAGTTCAACGGCAGTTCGTTCCTAATTGGAGTGGTTGGTGTATTCCATACTTCTAGCGATTGGATTTCACTCAAAACTAACCAAATGACTCCTCCCACCATATTATGATGTTGCCCAAGTTTTGGGCTCGATCCGAAATCAATAGGTGTTCCAAATTGGACAATTCAAGTTCAACGGCAGTTCGTTCCTAATTGGAGTGGTTGGTGTATTCCATACTTCTACTGATTGGATTTCACTCAAAACTCACCAAATGACTCCTCCAACCATATTATGATGTTGCCCAAGTTTTGGGCTCGATCCGAAATCAATAGGTGTTCCAAATTGGACAATTCATGTTCAACGGCAGTTATTTCCTAACTGGAGTGGTTGGTGTATTCCATACTTCTAGAGATTGGATTTCACTCAAAACTCACTAAATGACTTCTCCCACCATATTATGATGTTGCCCAAGTTTTGGGCGCAATCCGAAATCAATAGGTGTTCCAAATTGGACAATTCAAGTTCAACGTCTGTTCGTTCCTAATTGGAGTGGTTGGTGTATTCCATACTTCTAGCGATTGGATTTCACTCAAAACTCACCAAATGACTCCTCCAACCATATTATGATGTTGCCCAAGTTTTGGGCTCGATCCGAAATCAATAGGTGTTCCAAATTGGACAATTCAAGTTCAACGGCAGTTATTTCCTAACTGGAGTGGTTGGTGTATTCCATACTTCTAGCGATTGGATTTTACTCAAAACTCACTAAATGACTTCTCCAACCATATTATGATGTTGCCCAAGTTTTGGGCGCAATCCGAAATCAATAGGTGTTCCAAATTGGACAATTCAAGTTCAACGTCTGTTCGTTCCTAATCGGAGTGGTTGGTGTATTCCATACTTCTAGCGATTGGATTTCACTCAAAACTCACCAAATAACACCTCCCACCATATTATGATGTTGCCCAGGTTTTGGGCTCGATCCGAAATCAATAGGTGTTCCAAATTGGACAATTCAAGTTCAACGGCAGTTCATTCCAAACTGGAGTGGTTGGTCTATTGCATACTTCTAGCGATTGGATTTCACTCAAAACTCACCAAATGACTCTTCCCACCATATTATGATGTTGGCCAAGTTTGGGGCTCGATCAGAAATCAATAGGTGTGAGAAATTGGACAATTCAAGTTCAACGGCAGTTCGTTCCTAATTGGAGTGGTTGGTGTATTCGATACTTCTAGTGATTGGATTTCACTCAAAACTAACCAAATGACTCCTCCCACCATATTATGATGTTGCCCAAGTTTTGGGCTCGATCCGAAATCAATAGGTGTTCGAAATTGGACAATTCAAGTTCGACGGCAGTTCGTTCCTAATTGGAGTGGTTGGTGTATTCCATACTTCTAGCGATTTGATTTCACTCAAAACTCACCAAATGACTCCTCCCACCATATTATGATGTTGCCCATGTTTGGGGCTCGATCCGTAATCAATAGGTGTGAGAAATTGGACAATTCATGTTCAACGGCAGTTCGTTCCTAACTGGAGTGGTTGGTGTATTCCATACTTCTAGCGATTGGATTTCACTCAAAACTCTCTAAATGACTTCTCCCACCATATTATGATGTTGCCCAAGTTTTGGGCGCAATCCGAAATCAATAGGTGTTCCAAATTAGACAATTCAAGTTCAACGTCTGTTCGTTCCTAATTGGAGTGGTTGGTGTATTCCATACTTCTAGATATTGGATTTCACTCAAAACTCACCAAATGACTCCTCCAACCATATTATGATGTTGCCCAAGTTTTGGGCTCGATCCGAAATCAATAGGTATTCCAAATTGGACAACTCAAGTTCAACGGCAGTTATTTCCTAACTGGAGTGGTTGGTGTATTCCATACTTCTAGCGATTGGATTTCACTCAAAACTCACCAAAAGACTCCTCCAACCATATTATGATGTTGCCCAAGTTTTGGGCTCGATCCGAAATCAATAGGTGTTCCAAATTGGACAATTCAAGTTCAACGACAGTTCGTTCCTAATTGGAGTGGTTGGTGTATTCCATACTTCTAGCGATTGGATTTCACTCAAAACTCACCAAATGACTCCTCCCCCCATATTTTGTTGTTGCCCAAGTTTTGGGCTCGATCCGAAATCAATAGGTGTTCAAAATTGGACAATTCAAGTTCAACGGCAGTTCGTTCCTAATTGGAGTGGTTGGTGTATTCCACAATTCTAGCGATTGGATTTCACTCAAAACTAACGAAATGACTCCTCCCACCATATTATGATATTGCCCAAGTTTTGGGCTCGATCCGAAATCAATAGGTGTTCCAAATTGGACAATTCAAGTTCAACGGCAGTTATTTCCTAACTGGAGTGGTTGGTGTATTCCATACTTCTAGCGTTTGGATTTCACTCAAAACTCACCAAATGACTTCTCCCACCATATTATGATGTTGCCCAAGTTTTGGGCTCAATCCGAAATCAATAGGTGTTCGAAATTGGACAATTCAAGTTCAACGGCAGTTCGTTCCTAATTGGAGTGGTTGGTGTATTCCATACTTCTAGCGATTGGATTTCAGTCAAAACTAACCAAATGACTCCTCCAACCATATTATGATGTTGCCTAAATTTTGGGCTCGATCCGAAATCAATAGGTGTTCCAAATTGGACAATTCAAGTTCAACGGCAGTTCGTTCCTAATTGGAGTGCTTGGTGTATTCCACACTTCTAGCGATTGGATTTCACAAAAAACTCACCACATGACTCCTCCCACCATATTATGATGTTGCCCAAGTTTTGGGCTCGATACGAAATCAATAGGTGTTCGAAATTGGACAATTCAAGTTCAACGGCAGTTCGTTCCTAATTGGAGTGGTTGGTGTATTCCGTACTTCTAGCGATTGGATTTCACTCGAAACTATCCAAATGACTCCTCCCACCATATTATGATGTTGCCCAAGTTTTGGGCTCGATCCGAAATCAATAGGTGTTCTAAATTGGACAATTCAAGTTCAACGACAGTTCGTTCCTAATTGAAGTGGTTGGTGTATTCCATACTTCTAGCGATTGGATTTCACTCAAAACTCACCAAATGACTCCTCCCACCATATGATGATGTTGCCCAAGGTTGGGGCTCGATCCGAAATCAATAGGTGTTCCAAATTGGACAATTCAAGTTCAACGGCAGTTCGTTCCTAATTGGAGTGGTTGGTGTATTCCAAACTTCTAGCGACTGGATTTCACTCAAAACTCACCAAATGACTCCTCCCACCATATTATGATGTTGCCCAAGTTTTGGGCTCGATCCGTAATCAATAGGTGTGAGAAATTGGACAATTCAAGTTCAACGGCAGTTCGTTCCTAATTGGAATGGTTGGTGTATTCCATACATCTAGCGATTGGATTTCCCTCAAAACTCACCAAGTGAATCCTCCCACCATATTATCGTGTTGCCCAAGTTTTGGGCTCGATCCGAAATCAATAGGTGTTAGAAATTGGACAATTCAAGTTCAACAGCAGTTCGCTCCTTATTGGAGTGGTTGGTGTATTCCATACTTCTAGCGATTGGATTTCACTCAAAACTCACCAAATGACTCCTAACACCAGATTATCATGTTGCCCTAGTTTTGGGGCTCGATCCGAAATCAATAGGTGTGAGAAATTGGAGAGTTCAAGTTCAACGGCAGTTCATTCCTAATTGGAGTGGTTGGTGTATTCCATATATCTAGCGATTGGTTTTCCCCCAAAACTCACCAAATGAGTCCTCCCACAATATTATCATGTTGCCCAAGTTTTGGGCTCGATCCGAAATCAATAGGTGTGAGAAATTGGACAATTCAAGTTCAACGGCAGTTCGTTCCTAATTGGAGTGGTTGGTGTATTCCATACTTCTAGTGATTGGATTTCACTCAAAGCTCACCAAATTACTCCTCCCACCATATTACCATGTTGCCCAAGTTTTGGGATCGATCCGAAATCAATTGGTGTGAGAAATTGGACAATTCAAGTTCAACCGCGTTTCGTTCCAAATTGGAGGGGTTGGTGTATTCCATACATCTAGCGATTGGATTTCACTCAAAACTCTCCAAATGACTCCTCCCACCATATGATCATGTTGCCCAAGTTTTGGGCTCGATCCGAAATCAATAGGTGTTCCAAATTGGACAATTCAAGTTCAACAGCAGTTCACTGAAAACTCACCAAATGACTCCTCCCACCATATTATGATGTTGCCTTTGTTTTGGGCTCGATCCGAAATCAATAGGTGTAAGAAATTGGTCCATTCAATTTCAATGACAGTTCATTCCTAATTGGAGTGGTTGGTGTGTTCCATACGTCTAGCGAATGGATTTCACTCAAAACTCACTAAATGCCTCTTCCCACCATATTATGTTGTTGCCCAAGTCTTGGGCTCGATCCGAAATCAATAGTTGTAAGAAATTGGACAATTCAAGTTCAAAGGAAGTTCGTTCCAAATTGGAGGGTTTGGGGTAATTCATAGTTCTAGCTATTGGATTTCACTCAAAACACACCAAATATCTCCTCCCGCCATATTATGACGTTGGGCTCGATCCGAAATCAATAGGTGTTAGAAATTGGACAATTCAAGTTCAACGGCAGTTCGTTCCTAATTGGAGTGGTTGGTGTATTCGATACTTCTAGCGATTGGATTTCACTCAAAACTCACTAAATGCCTCTTCCCACCATATTATGATGTTGCCCAAGTCTTGGGCTCGATCCGAAATCAATAGTTGTAAGAAATTGGACAATTCAAGTTCAAAGGAAGTTCGTTCCAAATTGGAGGGTTTGGGGTAATTCATAGTTCTAGCTATTGGATTTCACTCAAAACACACCAAATATCTCCTCCCGCCATATTATGACGTTGGGCTCGATCCGAAATCAATAGGTGTTAGAAATTGGACAATTCAAGTTCAACGGCAGTTCGTTCCTAATTGGAGTGGTTGGTGTATTCCATACTTCTAGCGATTGGATTTCACTCAAAACTCACCAAATAACTCCTCCCACCATATTATGATGTTGCCCAAGTTTTGGGCTCGATCCGAAATCAATAGGTGTTCGAAATTGGACAATTCAAGTTCAACGGCAGTTCGTTCCTAATTGGAGTGGTTGGTGTATTCCATACTTCTAGCGATTGGATTTCACTCAAAACTCACCAAATGACTCCTCCCACCATATTATGATGTTGCCCAAGCTTTTGGCTCAATCCGAAATCAATAGGTGTTCCAAATTGGACAATTCAAGTTCAATGGCAGTTCGTTCCTAATTGGGGTGGTTGGTGTATTCCATACTTCTAGCGATTGGATTTCACTCAAAACTCACCAAATGACTCCTCCCACCATATGGTGTTGCCCAAGTTTTGGGCTCGATCCGAAATCAATAGGTGTGAGAAATTGGACAATTCAAGTTCAACGGCAGTTAGTTCCTAATTGGGGTGGTTGGTGTATTCCATACTTCTAGCGATTGGATTTCACCCAAAACTCACCAAATGACTCCCCCCACCATATTATGTTGTTGCCCAAGTTTGGGGCTCGATCCGAAATCAATAGGTGTTCCAAATTGGACAATTCAAGTTCAACAGCAGTTCGTTCCTAATTGGAGTGGTTGGTGTATTCCATACTTCTAGCGATTGGATTTCACTCAAAACTCACCAAATGAGTCCTACCACCATATTATGATGTTGCCCATGTTTTGGGCTCGATCCGAAATCAATAGGTGTGAGAAATTGGACAATTCAAGTTCAACAGCAGTTCGTTCCTAATTGGAGTGGTTGGTGTCTTCCATACTTCTAGCGATTGGATTTCACTCAAAACTCAACAAATGACTCCTCCCACCATATTATGATGTTGCCCAAGTTTTGGGCTCGATCCGAAATCAATAGGTGTTCCAAATTGGACAATTCAAGTTCAACGGCATTTCGTTCCTAATTGGAGTGGTTGTTGTATTCCATACTTCTGGCGATTAGATTTCACTCAAAACTCACCAAATGACTCCTCCCACCATATTATGATGTTGCCCAAGTTTTGGGCTCGATCCGAAATCAATAGGTGTTCCAAATTGGACAATTGAAGTTCAACGGCAGTTCGTTCCTAATTGGAGTGGTTGGTGTATTCCATACTTCTAGCGATTGGATTTCACTCAAAACTCGCCAAAATGACTACTCCCACCATGGTATGATGTTGCCCAAGCTTTTGGCTCGATCCGAAATCAATGGGTGTGAGAAATTGGACAATTCAAGTTCAACGGCAGTTCGTTCCTAATTGGAGTGGTTGGTGTATTCCATACTTCTAGCGATTGGATTTCACTCAAAACTCACCAAATGAGTCCTCCCACCATATTATGAGGTTGCCCAAGTTTTGGGCTCGATCCGAAATCAATAGGTGTTCGAAATTGGACAATTCAAGTTCAACGGCAGTTCGTTCCTAATTGGAGTGGTTGGTGTATTCCATACTTCTAGCGATTGGATTTCACTCAAAACTCACCAAAATGACTCCTCCCACCATATTATGATGTTGCCCAAGCTTTTGGCTCAATCCGAAATCAATAGGTGTTCCAAATTGGACAATTCAAGTTCAACGGCAGTTCGTTCCTAATTGGAGTGGTTGGTGTATTCCATACTTCTAGCGATTGGATTTCACTCAAAACTCACCAAAATGACTCCTCCCACCATATTATGATGTTGCCCAAGTTTTGGGCTCGATCCGAAATCAATAGGTGTTCGAAATTGGACTATTCAAGTTCAACGGCAGTTCGTTCCTAATTGGAGTGGTTGGTGTATTCCATGCTTCTAGCGATTGGATTTCACTGAAAACTCACCAAAATGACTCCTCCCACCATATTATGATGTTGCCCAAGCGTTTGGCTCAATCCGAAATCAATAGGTGTTCCAAATTGGACAATTCAAGTTCAACGGCAGGTCGTTCCAAATTGGAGTGGTTGGTGTATTCCATACTTCTAGCGATTGGATTTCACTCAAAACTCACCAAATGACTCCTCCCACCATATTATGGTGTTGCCCAAGTTTTGGGCTCGATCCGAAATCAATAGGTGTGAGAAATTGGACAATTCAAATTCAACGGCAATTCGTTCCTAATTGGGGTGGTTGGTGTATTCCATACTTCTGGCGATTGGATTTCACTCAAAACTCACCAAATGACTCCTCCCACCATATTATGATGTTGCCCAAGTTTTGGGCTCGATCCGAAATCAATAGGTGTTCCAAATTGGACAATTCAAGTTCAACGGCAGTTTGTTCCTAATTGGAGTGGTTGGTGTATTCCACACTTCTAGCGATTGGATTTCACTCAAAACTCACCAAATGACTCCTCCCACCGTATTACGATGTTGCACAAGTTTGGGGTTCGATCCGAAATCAATAGGTGTTCCAAATTGGACAATTCAAGTTCAACGGCTGTTCGTTCCTAATTGGAGTGGTTGGTGTATTCCATACGTCTAACGATTGGATTTCACTCAAAACTCACCAAAATGACTCCTCCCACCATATAATGATGTTGCCCAAGCTTTTGGCTTGATCCGAAATCAATAGGTGTTCCAAATTGAACAATTCAAGTTCAACGGCAGTTCGTTCCTAATTGGGGTGGTTGGTGTATTCCATACTTCTAGCGATTGGATTTCACTCAAAACTCACCAAATGACTCCTCCCACCATATTATGATGTTGCCCAAGTTTTGGGCTCGATCCGAAATCGATAGGTGTTCCAAATTGGACAATTCAAGTTCAACGGCAGTTTGTTCCTAATTGGAGTGGTTGGTGTATTCCACACTTCTAGCGATTGGATTTCACTCAAAACTCACCAAATGACTCCTCCCACCGTATTACGATGTTGCACAAGTTTGGGGTTCGATCCGAAATCAATAGGTGTTCCAAATTGGACAATTCAAGTTCAACGGCTGTTCGTTCCTAATTGGAGTGGTTGGTGAATTCCATACTTCTAACGATTGGATTTGACTCAAAACTCACCAAAATGACTCCTCCCACCATATTATGATGTTGCCCAAGTTTTGGGCTCGATCCGAAATCAATAGGTGTTCGAAATTGGACAATTCAAGTTCAACGGCAGTTCATTCCTAATTGGAGTGGTTGGTGTATTCCATACTTCTAGCGATTGGATTTCACTCAAAACTCACCAAAATGACTCCTCCCACCATATTATGATGTTGCCCAAGCTTTTGGCTCAATCCGAAATCTATAGGTGTTCCAAATTGGACAATTCAAGTTCAACGGCAGTTCGTTCCTAATTGGAGTGGTTGGTGTATTCCTTACTTCTAGCGATTGGATTTCTCTCAAAACTCACCAAATGACTCCTCCCACCATATTATGATGTTGCCCAAGTTTTGGGCTCGATCCGAAATCAAAAGGTGTTCCAAATTGGACAATTCAAGTTCAACGGCATTTCGTTCCTAATTGGAGTGGTTGGTGTATTCCATACTTCTAGCGATTGGATTTTACTCAAAACTCACCAAATGACTCCTCCCACCATATTATGTTGTTGCCCAAGTTTTGGGCCCGATCCGAAATTAATAGGAGTTCCAAATTGGACAATTCAAGTTCAACGGCAGTTCGTTCCTAATTGGCGCGGTTGGTGTATTCCATACTTCTAGCGATTAGATTTCACTCAAAACTCACCAAATGACTCCTCCCACCATATTATGATGTTGCCCAAGTTTTGGGCTCGATCCGAAATCAATAGGTGTTCGAAATTGGACAATTCAAGTTCAACGGCATTTCGTTCCTAATTGGAGTGGTTGGTGTATTCCATACTTCTAGCGATTGGATTTCGCTGAAAACTCACCAAAATGACTCCTCCCACCATATTATGATGTTGCCCAAGCTTTTGGCTTGATCCGAAATCAATAGGTGTTCCAAATTGAACAATTCAAGTTCATCGGCAGTTCGTTCCTAATTGGGGTGGTTGGTGTATTCCATACTTCTAGCGATTGGATTTCACTCAAAACTCACCAAATGACTCCTCCCACCGTATGACGATGTTGCACAAGTTTGGGGTTCGATCCAAAATCAATAGGTGTTCCAAATTGGTCAATTCAAGTTCAACGGCAGTTCGTTCCTAATTGGAGTGGTTGGTGTGTTCCATACTTCTAGCGATTGGATTTCACTCAAAACTCACCAAAATGACTCCTCCCACCATATTATGATGTTGCCCAAGTTTTGGGCTCGATCCGAAATCAATAGGTGTTCGAAATTGGACAATTCAAGTTCAACGGCAGTTCGTTCCTAATTGGGGTGGTTGGTGTATTCCATACTTCTAGTGATTGGATTTCACTCAAAACTCACCAAATGACTCCTCCCACCGTATGACGATGTTGCACAAGTTTGGGGTTCGATCCGAAATCAATTGGTGTTCCAAATTGGTCAATTCAAGTTCAACGGCAGTTCGTTCCTAATTGGAGTGGTTGGTGTGTTCCATACTTCTAGCGATTGGATTTCACTCAAAACTCACCAAAATGACTCCTCCCACCATATTATGATGTTGCCCAAGTTTTGGGCTCGATCCGAAATCAATAGGTGTTCGAAATTGGACAATTCAAGTTCAACGGCATTTCGTTCCTAATTGGAGTGGTTGGTGTATTCCATACTTCTAGCGATTGGATTTCACTGAAAACTCACCAAAATGACTCCTCCCACCATATTATGATGTTGCCCAAGCTTTTGGCTTGATCCGAAATCAATAGGTGTTCCAAATTGAACAATTCAAGTTCAACGGCAGGTCGTTCCTAATTGGAGTGGTTGGTGTATTCCTTACTTCTTGCGATTGGATTTCTCTCAAAACTCACCAAATGACTCCTCCCACCATATTATGATGTTGCCCAAGCTTTTGGCTTGATCCGAAATCAATAGGTGTTCCAAATTGAACAATTCAAGTTCATCGGCAGTTCGTTCCTAATTGGGGTGGTTGGTGTATTCCATACTTCTAGCGATTGGATTTCACTCAAAACTCACCAAATGACTCCTCCCACCGTATGACGATGTTGCACAAGTTTGGGGTTCGATCCAAAATCAATAGGTGTTCCAAATTGGTCAATTCAAGTTCAACGGCAGTTCGTTCCTAATTGGAGTGGTTGGTGTGTTCCATACTTCTAGCGATTGGATTTCACTCAAAACTCACCAAAATGACTCCTCCCACCATATTATGATGTTGCCCAAGTTTTGGGCTCGATCCGAAATCAATAGGTGTTCGAAATTGGACAATTCAAGTTCAACGGCAGTTCGTTCCTAATTGGGGTGGTTGGTGTATTCCATACTTCTAGTGATTGGATTTCACTCAAAACTCACCAAATGACTCCTCCCACCGTATGACGATGTTGCACAAGTTTGGGGTTCGATCCGAAATCAATTGGTGTTCCAAATTGGTCAATTCAAGTTCAACGGCAGTTCGTTCCTAATTGGAGTGGTTGGTGTGTTCCATACTTCTAGCGATTGGATTTCACTCAAAACTCACCAAAATGACTCCTCCCACCATATTATGATGTTGCCCAAGTTTTGGGCTCGATCCGAAATCAATAGGTGTTCGAAATTGGACAATTCAAGTTCAACGGCATTTCGTTCCTAATTGGAGTGGTTGGTGTATTCCATACTTCTAGCGATTGGATTTCACTGAAAACTCACCAAAATGACTCCTCCCACCATATTATGATGTTGCCCAAGCTTTTGGCTTGATCCGAAATCAATAGGTGTTCCAAATTGAACAATTCAAGTTCAACGGCAGGTCGTTCCTAATTGGAGTGGTTGGTGTATTCCTTACTTCTTGCGATTGGATTTCTCTCAAAACTCACCAAATGACTCCTCCCACCATATTATGATGTTGCCCAAGTTTTGGGCTCGATCCGAAATCAATAGGTGTTCCAAATTGGACAATTCAAGTTCAACGGCAGTTCGTTCCTAATTGGAGTGGTTGGTGTATTCCATACTTCTAGCGATTGGATTTCACTCAAAACTCACAAAATGACTCCTCCCACCATATTATGTTGTTGCCCAAGTTTTGGGCTCGATCCGAATTCAATAGGTGTTCCAAATTGGACAATTCAAGTTCAGCGGCAGTTCGTTCCTAATTGGAGTGGTTGGTGTATTCCATACTTCTAGCGATTGGATTTCACTCAAAACTCACCAAATGACTCCTCCCACCATATTATGATGTTGCCCAAGTTTTGGGCTCGATCCGAAATCAATAGGTGTGAGAAATTGGACAATTCAAGTTCAACGGCAGTTCGTTCCTAATTGGGGTGGTTGGTGTATTCCATACTTCTAGCGATTGGATTTCACTCAAAACTCACGAAATGACTCCTCCCACCATATTATGATGTTGCCCAAGTTTTGGGCTCGATCCGAAATCAATAGGTGTTCCAAATTGGACAATTCAAGTTCAACGGCTGTTCGTTCCTAATTGGAGTGGTTGGTGTATTCCATACTTCTAGCGATTGGATTTCACTCAAAACTCACAAAATGACTCCTCCCACCATATTATGTTGTTGCCCAAGTTTTGGGCTCGATCCGAATTCAATAGGTGTTCCAAATTGGACAATTCAAGTTCAGCGGCAGTTCGTTCCTAATTGGAGTGGTTGGTGTATTCCATACTTCTAGCGATTGGATTTCACTCAAAACTCTCCAAATGACTCCTCCCACCATATTATGATGTTGCCCAAGTTTTGGGCTCGATCCGAAATCAATAGGTGTGAGAAATTGGACAATTCAAGTTCAACGGCAGTTCGTTCCTAATTGGGGTGGTTGGTGTATTCCATACTTCTAGCGATTGGATTGCACTCAAAACTCACCAAATGACTCCTCCCACCGCATTATGATGTTGACCAAGTTTTGGGCTTGATCCGAAATCAATAGGTGTAAGATTGTGATCAGTTTTCTCAGAGGAAATATTTTTACAAGGTTTGGCACACCAAGAGCAATCATTAGTGATGGTGGCTCCCATTTTGTTAACCAAGCTTTTGCAGCACTCTTGAAGAAGTATGGAATCAAGCATAAGGTGGCAACACCCTACCATCCTCAAACTAGTGGGCAGGTTGAGATAAGCAATAGGGAGATTAAGCACATACTTGAGAAGACAGTGAACACCACAAGGAAGGATTGGTACATGCGTTTGGAGGATGCATTGTGGGCTTATAGGACAGCTTATAAGACCCCCATAGGTATGTCTCCATATAGACTTGTTTTTGGTAAACCTTGTCACTTACCAGTGGAGCTTGAGCACAGGGCTTATTGGGCGATCAAGGCATTCAATTTTGACATGAAAGCTGCTGGTGAAAAGAGGAGGCTTCAACTCAATGAGTTGGAGGAGTTGCGACATGAGGCGTATGAGAACGCTAAGCTTTATAAGGAGAAAACAAAGCAGTATCATGACAAGAAGATTCTTAGGAAGACGTTTGAGGAAGGGCAGAAGGTTCTCTTATTCAATTCACGCCTTAAGCTCTTCCCAGGTAAGCTTCGTTCTCGGTGGATTGGCCCTTTTGTTATCACTAATGTGTTTGATCATGGCGCAGTGGAGATTCAAAATATTAAGGATGGCAGCACCTTCAAGGTGAACGGACATCGGTTGAAACCTTACTTTGATGCCAACTTTGATGCCAATATTGAGTCTCAAGCACTCAAGGAGCCTCCACCACTCTCTTGAAGCTCACCAAAGTTTGGACGTCCGGCTGAAGACATAAAACTTAGCGCTTCTTGGGAGGCAACCCAAGGTGATGAGGAGAAGATAGAACGTGCAAGGAGCTTGCTTGCGTCCTAATCGCTTCAAAGGGGAGTTGTTTTCTGAACTCTAACATTTGGTTATGTCTTTTCCTTATCTTCTTTCCTTTCATTTATGAGGCATTGCTTGTTCTTATACTCTAAACATTGAGGACAATGTTTCATTTAAGTTTGGGGGGAAGGATTCAGTTATGTTGTTTTATTGTCAAATTTTAAAATTTTTAAGTGTGTCTAGTGTCTAATAACGCAGGATTTTGTGTGTTGTTTCGTTATCCTTCCAAACACCTATGATAAGACTTGGATTTAATACTAATATGTTTTTTTCAGAAATTGATAGTCATTGTTTAAGGCCTATGTGTGATTCTGAGTGAACTTTGTCTTGCATGCCATCCTTGCACTTATTGAGCACTTTGCCAAGTTAGTCCAATTTCTTGCTACTTGGAGATGTTATGCAATTCTGCTTATTTCATGATCTTGGTTTCATGCTCTAGAACTTATTTGAATATCTCTTGAGACATTCTGTTGCCATACAATGCTTAGGAAGTGATTTAGGCCATGTTTAAATCGTTTGAGCCTTTCTAACCATCCCTCTACATGTATTCATCCCTAGTCAATCCATTTGAGCCTACGTTAAGCCTTTCTTTGTGTAAACCATTTCTACCATAATAAATCTCTGTTTCTTATCTTTACCTATTCTTTGAGCAATTAAAGCTATCTTTAAAGGAGAGTCATAAAGATTGCAAGGTTTTTGGAGCAAAAGTGAGTCATTAGTGCTGTAACCCAAGTGTTGAAAAGAAATAAGTTTTGGGGTATTGTTAACTAATCAAAAGAGGTAATGAAGTGTGACCAATGTAGTCACGGCCCTAGGGTGTTATAAGGAAAGATCATGGTGATCTAGGGTAAAGAGCCACAAAATTAGGCCAAATAACACATTTGAAGGTGCTGAAATTATGTTGAAAATCTGCTCATGTATGTGTTCCTTGCTTGTTACAAAGTTCAGTAATCTCTCATGCTTTTACCTATGCTTTAGTTGTGCTCAAAATGTTGTTATATCTCCATGTCTCCTCTTTCATTCAACCACTACCCTAAGCCTCATTACAACCCTTGTAAAGTCCTTTTGATCCTTGGTAATGTGTGGTATTACTGTGGAGAGCTGATTTCATAATGAGCTTATGGGGCTCGAAATTCTTGATTGTGCTTTAAGTGTGTGCGCATGTACTTATTTGAGTTGCAGGTGTTGTTCTGATTTGGCATTCACACACTACACTTAAGGATGTCATTGTAAGCTTTGCACACTCTTGAATCATGTGTGGAACTTAGATTGTGATTGTTGTGTTTCTTTGGAACCATATACTTTGATGATTCTTTGAGGATATTGTTTGGAAGGCTAGCTGCTTATTTTCTGTTTTCTAAGTTGTAGTTTTATTTTGTTTGCTCGAGGACTAGCAAAGTCTAAGTTTGGGGGTATTTGATAAGTTCATAATTTCACACATTTGCATGCCTTCGTTACTTAGTAATTTTGTTTAGTTTCTCTTTATTTCAAGTCACTTACCTATGTTTGTGTGTTCTATAGGTTGAAGGCAGCAAGAGATTGCTTTTGAAGCAAAATGGTGCAAAACGTGCAAAAACTGGATATTGAGTTAGAAGTTCATTTCGGACTTATCTTCTTCATCCGAGCTTGGATTGGGCCAATACTTGTGTGGTTGGATCAGAGACATTCTGAACTTCAAAATGGATATCTTAAAGTCATATTTGGATTCAGCCAAACCCAATCCGTGAGCCCATCAAAATACACATCATGCTGACATGAGGATGAGCTGATGGATGCTTGGTCATGGTGAGCTAGGCATGAGCTATTGGTTTCTGGATGGATGCTTGATCATGCTGACATGAAGATGACCTATGGCTGCTGGTGGGATTTATTAGTGCAGCAACCAATTCTGATTATCTAAATACAAGTGTTGTATGCATTAGTCATATTCAATTCAGAATTCCCCTTTCCTTCTCCCTATAAATACCACTTCCATTCCACATCCCAGACACAATTCACTTCATCCATTACTTCCATACACACATTCAGATTCACCACAAAGAGAGAGAGAGAGCTAGCTGCAAAGGAGGGAGAGCTGGGAGCTGTCCTGGAAACTACCTTGCTGCCACCAGCTAGTTCTTCTATTCTCTTTATTCTACCTATGTATTTCTTATCTTCTGTATTCATAATTATGTTTAACTAATCCATTTTGTTAGGGCTTAGGATGAAGCCCTAGTCATGCATATTCAATGTTATGGATGATTTCATAGTTAATTGATTTCCTTGCTTTCATTATCAAGTTGTTAATCTCCAGCTTATTATGTGCTTGATGTATGTTTTCTTGGAGTAGCTAACTAGGATTTTATGCATCTAGCACAGGTTGGGAAGGGGTTTAGATTCACCAATTCTACTCTCCTTTCACAAGCAACACATGAATGGCCTAAGAATCATTCAAGGGGTTAATAACCATAGGTTGACTAGGACAGATACCATGTTCTAGGACTTGTGTGATTATCATATTCTCAAGGAACTTAATGACTCTTATATGCTTTATTCTAAGTAGATACCATGCTTAGGTTGCATATTAGAGATCACGTGTTGTGTAGATACCATGCACAATTACATGCCTTAGGAGAATCATGCATCCTGCACCTAGATACCATAGGCTTGTATGCGATAATCTATTGTTAATGAAGCTTGAGTCAATTTCTATGCATTCATAACTTGGATAGGAAGACTAGTGGTAGATTCCAAGGCTCTAACACTTCTCAATCATTGTTTCACAACTTGTTCATTGCTGCCATTGTTTACTTCCAGCACTTCCATTTCATTCTCTTGTTTTCATTTAAACAACAAAAACCCCCCATTCGAGTGCGTGTGTGGTGCTAGGATTCTTTCCTAGACCTTGCCAATTGTTAGTTAGTTTGTTTCTTTGTTTTCAGTTTTTCCATCATTCTAAGTAGTTTAACTTGCAACCAAGTTACCATTCTCCGTGGGATCGACCTCGTATTTCATAAGCTATACTATAAATGGTTCGTGCACTTGCGAGAATTGAAGTTTCTATTTTTAATAACTCATTTTAGTTGTTAGGAATAGGCTCAACACCCAAGTTTTGGGCTCGATCCGAAATCAATAGGTGTTCAAAATTGGACAATTCAAGTTCAATGGCAGTTCGTTCCTAATTGGAGTGGTTGGTGTATTCCACACTTCTAGCGATTGGATTTCACTCAAAACTCACCAAATGACTCCTCCCACCATATTATGATGTTGCACAAGTTTGGGGTTCGATCCGAAATCAATAGGTGTGAGAAATTGGACAATTCAAGTTCAACGGCAGTTCGTTCCTAAATGGAGTGGTTGGTGTATTCCACACTTCTAGCGATTGGATTTCACTCAAAACTCACCAAATGACTCCTCCCACCATAATATGATGTTGCCCAAGTTTTGGGCTCGATCCGAAATCAATAGGTGTTCCAAATTGGACAATTCAAGTTCAACGGCAGTTCATTCCTAATTGGAGTGGTTGGTGTATTCCATACTTCTAGCGATTGGATTTCACTCAAAACTCACCAAATGACTCCTCCCACCATATTATGATGTTGCCCAAGTTTTAGGCTCGATCCGAAATCAATAGGTGTTCCAAATTGGACAATTCAAGTTCAACGGCAGTTCGTTCCTAATTGGAGTGGTTGGGGTATTACTTGTAGCGATTTGATTTCACTCAAAACTCACCAAATGACTCCTCCCACCATATCATGACGTTGCCCAAGTTTTGGGTCGATCCGAAATCAATAGGTGTGAGAAATTGGACAATTCAAGTTCAACGGCAGTTCGTTCCTAATTGGAGTGGTTGGGGTATTACTTCTAGCGATTGGATTTCACTCAAAACTCACCGAATGACTCCTCCCACCATATTATGACGTTGCCCAAGTTTTGGGCTTGATCCGAAATCCATAGGTGTGAGAAATTGGACAATTCAAGTTCAACGGCAGTTCGTTTCTAATTGGAGTGGTTGGTGTATTCCATACTTCTAGCGATTGGATTTCACTCAGAACTCCCCAAATGATTCCTCCCACCATATTATGATGTTGCCCAAGTTTTGGGCTCGATCCGAAATCAATAGGTGTGAGAAATTGGACTATTCAAGTTCAACGGCAGTTCGTTCCTAATTGGAGTGGTTGGTGTATTCTATACTTCTAGCGATTGGATTTCACTCAAAACTCACCAAATGACTCCTCCCACCAAAATATGATGTTGCCCAAGTTTTGGGCTCGATCCGAAATCAATAGGTGTTCCAAATTGGACAATTCAAGTTCAACGGCAGTTCGTTCCTAATTGGAGTGGTTGGTGTATTCCATACTTCTACCGATTGGATTTCACTCAAAACTCACCAAATGACTCCTCCCACCATATTATGATGTTGCCCAAGTTTTAGGCTCAATCCGAAATCAATAGGTGTTCGAAATTGGACAATTCAAGTTCAACGGCAGTCCGTTCCTAATTGGAGTGGTTGGTGTATTCCATACTTCTAGCGATTGGATTTCACTCAAAACTCACCAAATGACACCTTCCACCATATTATGATGTTGCCCAAGTTTTGGGCTCGATCCGATATCAATAGGTGTGAGAAATTGGACAATTCAAGTTCAACGGCAGTTCGTTCCTAATTGGAGTGGTTGGTGTATTCCACACTTCTAGCGATTGGATTTCACTCAAAACTCACCAAAGGACTCCTCCCACCATATTGGGATGTTGCCAAAGTTTTGGGCTCGATCCGAAATCAATAGGTGTGAATAATTGGACAATTCAAGTTCAATGGCAGTTCCTTCCTAATTGGAGTGGTTGCTGTATTCCATACTTCTAGCGATTGGATTTCACTCAAAACTCACCAATTGACTCCTCCCACCATATTATGATGTTGCCCAAGTTTTGGGCTCGATCCGAAATCAATAGGTGTGAGAAATTGGACAATTCAAGTTCAACGGCAGTTCGTTCCTAATTGGAGGGGTTGGTATATTCCATACTTCTAGCGATTGGATTTCACTCAAAACAAACCAACTGACTCCTCCCACCATATTATGATGTTGCCCAAGTTTCGGGCTCGATCCGAAATCAATAGGTGTGAGAAATTGGACAATTCAAGTTCAACGGCAGTTCGTTCCTAATTGGAGTGGTTGGTGTATTCCATACTTCTAGCGATTGGATTTCACTCAAAACTCACCAAATGACTCCTCCCACCAATTTATGATGTTGCCCAAGTTTTGGGCTCGCTCCGAAATCAATAGGTATTCCAAATTGGACAATTCAAGTTCAACGGCAGTTCGTTCCGAATTGTAGTGGTTGGTGTATTCCATACTTCTAGCGATTGAATTTCACTCAAAACTCACCAAATGACTCCTTCCACCATATTATGATGTTGCCCAAGTTTTGGGCTCGATCCGAAATCAATAGGTCTTCCAAATTTGACAATCAGAGTTCAACGGCAGTTCGTTCCTAATTGGAGTGGTTGGTGTATTCCATACTTCTAGCGATTGGATTTCACTCAAAACTCACCAAATGACTCCTCCCACCATATTATGATATTGCACAAGTTTGGGGTTCGATCCGAAATCAATAGGTGCGAGAAATTGGACAATTCAAGTTCGACGGCAGTTCGTTCCCAATGGGAGTGGTTGATGTATTCCATACATCTAGCGGTTGGTTTTCACTCAAAACTCACCAAATGACTCCTCCCACCATATTATGATGTTGCCCAAGTTTTGGGCTCGATCCGAAATCAATAGGTGTGAGAAATTGGACAATTCAAGTTCAACGGCAGTTCGTTTCTTATTGGAGTGGTTGGTGTATTCCATACTTCTAGCGATTGGATTTCACTCAGAACTCACCAAATGATTCCTCCCACCATATTATGATGTTGCCCAAGTTTTGGGCTCGATCCGAAATCAATAGGTGTGAGAAATTGGACAATTCAAGTTCAACGGCAGTTCGTTCCTAATTGGAGTGGTTGGTGTATTCCATACTTCTAGCGATTGGATTTCACTCAAAACTGACCAAATGACTACTCCCACCGTATTATGACGTCGCCCAAGTTTTGGGCTCTATCCGAAATCAATAGGTGTTCCAAATTGGACAATTCAAGTTCAACGGCGGTTCGTTCCTAATTGGAGTGGTTGGTGTATTCCATACTTCTAGCGATTGGATTTCACTCAAAACTCACCAAATGACTCCTCCCACCATATTCTGATATTGCCCAAGTTTTGGGCTCGATCCGAAATCAAAAGGTGTTCCAAATTGGACAATTCAAGTTCAACTGCAGTTCGTTCCTAATTGGAGTGGTTGGTGTATTCCATACTTCTAGCGATTGGATTTCACTCAAAACTAACCAAATTACTCCTCCCACCATATTATGATGTTGCACAAGTTTGGGGTTCGATCCGAAATCAATAGGTGTGAGAAATTGGACAATTCAAGTTCGACGGCAGTTCGTTCCTAATGGGAGTGGTTGATGTATTACATACTTCTAGCGATTGGATTTCACTCAAAACTCTCCAAATGACTCCTCCCACCATATTATGATGTTGCCCAAGTTTTGGGCTCGATCCGAAATCAATAGGTGTGAGAAATTGGACAATTCAAGTTCAACGGCAGTTCGTTCCTAATTGGAGTGGTTGGGGTATTACTTCTAGCGATTGGATTTAACTCAAAACTCACCAAATGACTCCTCCCAACATATTATGACGTTGCCCACGTTTTGGGCTTGATCCGAAATCAATAGGTGTGAGAAATTGGACTATTCAAGTTCAACGGCAGTTCGTTCCTAATTGGAGTGGTTGGTGTATTACATACTTTTAGCGATTGGATTTCACTCAAAACTCACCAAATGACTCCTCCCACCATATTATGTTGTTGCCCAAGTTTTGGGCTCGATCCGAAATCAATTGGTGTGAGAAATTGGACTATTCAAGTTCAACGGCAGTTCGTTCCTAATTGGAGTTGTTGGTGTATTCCATACTTCTAGCGATTGGATTTCACCCAAAACTCACCAAATGACTCCTCCCACCATATTATGATATTGCCCAAGTTTTGGGCTCGATCCGAAATCAATAGGTGTTCCAAATTGGACAATTCAAGTTCAACTGCAGTTCGTTCCTAATTGGAGTGGTTGGTGTATTCTATACTTCTAGCGATTGGATTTCCCTCAAACGTCACCAAATGACTCCTCCCACCATATTACGATGTTGCCCAAGTTTTGGGCTCAATCCGAAATCAATAGGTGCGAGAAATTGGACAATTCAAGTTCAACGGCAGTTCGTTTCTAATTGGAGTGGTTGGTGTATTCCATACTTCTAGCGATTGGATTTCACTCAGAACTCACCAAATGACTCCTCCCACCATATTATGATGTTGCCCAAGTTTTGGGCTCGATCCGAAATCAATAGGTGTGAGAAATTGGACAATTCAAGTTCAACGGCAGTTCGTTCCTAATTGGAGTGGTTGGGGTATTACTTCTAGCGATTGGATTTCACTCAAAACTCACCAAATGACTCCTCCCACCATATTATGACGTTGCCCAAGTTTTGGGCTCGATCCGAATTCAATAGGTGTGAGAAATTGGACTATTCAAGTTCAACGGCAGTTCGTTCCTAATTGGAGTGGTTGGTGTATTACATACTTCTAGCGATTGGATTTCACTCAAAACTCACCAAATGACTCCTCCCACCATAATATGATGTTGCCCAAGTTTTGGGCTCGATCCGAAATCAATAGGTGTTCCAAATTGGACAATTCAAGTTCAACGGCAGTTCATTCCTAATTGGAGTGGTTGGTGTATTCCATACTTCTAGCGATTGGATTTCACTCAAAACTCACCAAATGACTCCTCCCACCATATTATGATGTTGCCCAAGTTTTAGGCTCGATCCGAAATCAATAGGTGTTCCAAATTGGACAATTCAAGTTCAACGGCAGTCCGTTCCTAATTGGAGTGGTTGGTGTATTCCATACTTCTAGTGATTGCATTTCACCCAAAACTCACCAAATGACTCCTCCCACCATATTATGATATTGCCCAAGTTTTGGGCTCGATCCGAAATCAATAGGTGTTCCAAATTGGACAATTCAAGTTCAACTGCAGTTCGTTCCTAATTGGAGTGGTTTGTGTATTCTATACTTCTAGCGATTGGATTTCCCTCAAAAGTCACCAAATGACTCCTCCCACCATATTACGATGTTGCCCAAGTTTTGGGCTCAATCCGAAATCAATAGGTGCGAGAAATTGGACAATTCAAGTTCAACGGCAGTTCGTTTCTAATTGGAGTGGTTGGTGTATTCCATACTTCTAGCGATTGGATTTCACTCAGAACTCACCAAATGACTCCTCCCACCATATTATGATGTTGCCCAAGTTTTGGGCTCGATCCGAAATCAATAGGTGTGAGAAATTGGACAATTCAAGTTCAACGGCAGTTCGTTCCTAATTGGAGTGGTTGGGGTATTACTTCTAGCGATTGGATTTCACTCAAAACTCACCAAATGACTCCTCCCACCATATTATGACGTTGCCCAAGTTTTGGGCTCGATCCGAATTCAATAGGTGTGAGAAATTGGACTATTCAAGTTCAACGGCAGTTCGTTCCTAATTGGAGTGGTTGCTGTATTACATACTTCTAGCGATTGGATTTCACTCAAAACTCACCAAATGACTCCTCCCACCATAATATGATGTTGCCCAAGTTTTGGGCTCGATCCGAAATCAATAGGTGTTCCAAATTGGACAATTCAAGTTCAACGGCAGTTCATTCCTAATTGGAGTGGTTGGTGTATTCCATACTTCTAGCGATTGGATTTCACTCAAAACTCACCAAATGACTCCTCCCACCATATTATGATGTTGCCCAAGTTTTAGGCTCGATCCGAAATCAATAGGTGTTCCAAATTGGACAATTCAAGTTCAACGGCAGTCCGTTCCTAATTGGAGTGGTTGGTGTATTCCATACTTCTAGTGATTGCATTTCACTCCAAACTCACCAAATGACTCCTCCCACCATATTATGATGTTGCCCAAGTTTTGGGCTCGATCCGAAATGAATAGCTGTTCCAAATTGGACAATTCAAGTTCAACGGCAGTTCGTTCCTAATTGGAGTGGTTGGTGTATTCCATACTTCTAGCGATTGGATTTCACTCAAAACTCACCAAATGAATCCTCCCACCATATTATGATGTTGCCCAAGTTTTGGGCTCGATCCGAAATCAATAGGTGTGAGAAATTGGTCAATTCAATTTCAACGACAGTTCGTTCCTAATTGGAGTGGTTGGTGTATTCCCTACTTCTAGCGATTGGATTTCACTCAAAACTCACCAAATCACTCCTCCCACCATATTATCTCGTTGCCCAAGTTTTGGGCTCGATCTGAAATCAATAGGTGTGAGAAATTGGACAATTCAAGTTCAACGGCAGTTCGTTCCTAATTGGAGTGGTTGGGGTATTACTTCTAGCGATTGGATTTCACTCAAAACTCACCAAATGACTCCTCCCACCATATTATGACGTTGCCCAAGTTTTGGTCTCGATCCGAAATCAATAGGTGTGAGAAATTGGACAATTCAAGTTCAACGGCAGTTCGTTTCTAATTGGAGTGGTTGGTGTATTCCATACTTCTAGCGATTGGATTTCACTCAGAACTCCCCAAATGATTCCTCCCACCAGATTATGACGTTACCCAAGTTTTGGGCTCGATACGAAATCAATAGGTGTGAGAAATTGGACTATTCAAGTTCAACGGCAGTTCGTTCCTAATTGGAGTGGTTGGTGTATTACATACTTCTAGCGATTGGATTTCACTCAAAACTCACCAAATGACTCCTCCCACCATAATATGATGTTGCCCAAGTTTTGGGCTCGATCCGAAATCAATAGGTGTTCCAAATTGGACAATTCAAGTTCAACGGCAGTTCATTCCTAATTGGAGTGGTTGGTGTATTCCATACTTCTAGCGATTGGATTTCACTCAAAACTCACCAAATGACTCCTCCCACCATATTATGATGTTGCCCAAGTTTTAGGCTCGATCCGAAATCAATAGGTGTTCCAAATTGGACAATTCAAGTTCAACGGCAGTCCGTTCCTAATTGGAGTGGTTGGTGTATTCCATACTTCTAGTGATTGCATTTCACTCCAAACTCACCAAATGACTCCTCCCACCATATTATGATGTTGCCCAAGTTTTGGGCTCGATCCGAAATGAATAGCTGTTCCAAATTGGACAATTCAAGTTCAACGGCAGTTCGTTCCTAATTGGAGTGGTTGGTGTATTCCATACTTCTAGCGATTGGATTTCACTCAAAACTCACCAAATGAATCCTCCCACCATATTATGATGTTGCCCAAGTTTTGGGCTCGATCCGAAATCAATAGGTGAGAGAAATTGGTCAATTCAATTTCAACGACAGTTCGTTCCTAATTGGAGTGGTTGGTGTATTCCCTACTTCTAGCGATTGGATTTCACTCAAAACTCACCAAATCACTCCTCCCACCATATTATCCCGTTGCCCAAGTTTTGGGCTCGATCTGAAATCAATAGGTGTGAGAAATTGGACAATTCAAGTTCAACGGCACTTCGTTCCTAATTAGAGTGGTTGGTGTATTCCATACTTCTAGCGATTGGATTTCACTCAAAACTCACCAAATGACTCCTCCCACCATATTATGATGTTGCCCAAGTTTTGGGCTCGATCAGAAATCAATACGTGTTCCAAATTGGACGACTCAAGTTCAACGGCAGTTCGTTCCTAATTGGAGTGGTTGGTGTATTCCATACTTCTAGCGATTGGATTTCACTCAAAACTCACCAAATGACTCCTCCCACCATATTATGTTGTTGCCCAAGTTTTGGGCTCGATCCGAATTCAACATGTGTGAGAAATTGGTCAATTCAATTTCAACGACAGTTCTTTCCTAATTGGAGTGGTTGGTGTTTTCCATACTTCTAGCGATTGAATTTCACTCAAAACTCACCAAATGACTCCACCCACCATATTATGATGTTGCCCAAGTTTTGGGCTCGATTCGAAATCAATAGGTGTGAGAAATTGGACAATTCAAGTTCAACGGCACTTCGTTCCTAATTAGAGTGGTTGGTGTATTCCATACTTCTAGCGATTGGATTTCACTCAAAACTCACCAAATGACTCCTCCCACCGTATTATGATGTTGCCCAAGTTTTGGGCTCGATCCGAAATCAGTAGGTGTGAGAAATTGGACAATTCAAGTTCAACGGTAGTTCATTCCTAATTGGAGTGGTTGGTGTATTCCATACTTCTAGCGATTGGATTTCACTCAAAACTCACGAAATGACACCTCCCACCATATTATGATGTTGCCCAAGTTTGGGGCTCGATCCGAAATCAATAGGTGTGAGAAATTGGACAATTCAAGTTCAACGGCAGTTCGTTCCTAATTGGAGTGGTTGGTGTATGCCATACATCTAGCCATTGGATTTCACTCAAAACTCAACAAATGACTCCTCCCACCATATTATGATGTTGCCCAAGTTTTGGGCTCGATCCGAAATCAATAGGTGTGAGAAATTGGACAATTCAAGTTCAACGGCACTTCGTTCCTAATTAGAGTGGTTGGTGTATTCCATACTTCTAGCGATTGGATTTCACTCAAAACTCACCAAATGACTCCTCCCACCATATTATGATGTTGCCCAAGTTTTGGGCTCGATCAGAAATCAATAAGTGTGAGAAATTGGACAATTCAATTTCAACGGCAGTTCGTTCCTAATTGGAGTGGTTGGTGTGTTCCACACTTCTAGCGATTGGATTTCACTCAAAACTCACCAAATGACTCCTCCCACCATATTATGATGTTGCCCAAGTTTTGGGCTCGATCAGAAATCAATAAGTGTGAGAAATTGGACAATTCAATTTCAACGGCAGTTCGTTCCTAATTGGAGTGGTTGGTGTGTTCCACACTTCTAGCGATTGGATCTCACTCAAAACTCACCAAATGACTCCTCCCACCATATTATGATGTTGCCCAAGTTTTGGGCTCGATCAGAAATCAATACGTGTGAGAAATTGGACAATTCAATTTCAACGGCAGTTCGTTCCTAATTGGAGTGGTTGGTGTGTTCCACACTTCTAGTGATTGGATTTCACTCAAAACTCACCAAATGACTCCTCCCACCATATTATGATGTTGCCCAAGTTTTGGGCTTGATCCGAATTCAATAGGTGTGAGAAATTGGTCAATTCAATTTCAACGACAGTTCTTTCCTAATTGGAGTGGTTGGTGTTTTCCATACTTCTAGCACTTGGATTTCACTCAAAACTCACCAAATGACTCCTCCCACCATATTTTGATGTTGCCCAAGTTTTGGCTCGATCCGAAATTAATAGGTGTTCCAAATTGGACAATTAAAGTTCAACGGCAGTTCGTTCCTAATTCGAGTGGTTGGTGTATTCCATACTTCTAGCGATTGGATTTCACTAAAAACTCACCAAATGACACCTCCCACCATATTATGATGTTGCCCAAGTTTTGGGCTCAATCCGAATTCAATAGATGTGAGAAATTGGTCAATTCAATTTCAACGACAGTTCTTTCCTAATTGGAGTGGTTGGTGTATTCCATACTTCTAGCACTTGGATTTCACTCAAAACTCACCAAATGACTCCTCCCACCGTACTATGATGTTGCCCAAGTTTGGGGTCGATCCGAAATCAATAGGTGTGAGAAATTGGACAATTCAAGTTCAACGGCAGTTCGTTCCTAATTGGAGTGGTTGGTGTATTCCATACTTCTAGCGATTGGATTTCACTCAAAACTCACCAAATGGCTCCTCCCACGATATTATGATGTTGCCCAAGTTTTGGGCTCGATCAGAAATCAATAAGTGTGAGAAATTGGACAATTCAATTTCAACGGCAGTTCGTTCCTAATTGGAGTGGTTGGTGTGTTCCACACTTCTAGCGATTGGATCTCACTCAAAACTCACCAAATGACTCCTCCCACCATATTATGATGTTGCCCAAGTTTTGGGCTCGATCAGAAATCAATACGTGTGAGAAATTGGACAATTCAATTTCAACGGCAGTTCGTTCCTAATTGGAGTGGTTGGTGTATTACATACTTCTAGCGATTGGATTTCACTCAAAACTCACCAAATGACTCCTCCCACCATAATATGATGTTGCCCAAGTTTTGGGCTCGATCCGAAATCAATAGGTGTTCCAAATTGGACAATTCAAGTTCAACGGCAGTTCATTCCTAATTGGAGTGGTTGGTGTATTCCATACTTCTAGCGATTGGATTTCACTCAAAACTCACCAAATGACTCCTCCCACCATATTATGATGTTGCCCAAGTTTTAGGCTCGATCCGAAATCAATAGGTGTTCCAAATTGGACAATTCAAGTTCAACGGCAGTCCGTTCCTAATTGGAGTGGTTGGTGTATTCCATACTTCTAGTGATTGCATTTCACTCCAAACTCACCAAATGACTCCTCCCACCATATTATGATGTTGCCCAAGTTTTGGGCTCGATCCGAAATGAATAGCTGTTCCAAATTGGACAATTCAAGTTCAACGGCAGTTCGTTCCTAATTGGAGTGGTTGGTGTATTCCATACTTCTAGCGATTGGATTTCACTCAAAACTCACCAAATGAATCCTCCCACCATATTATGATGTTGCCCAAGTTTTGGGCTCGATCCGAAATCAATAGGTGAGAGAAATTGGTCAATTCAATTTCAACGACAGTTCGTTCCTAATTGGAGTGGTTGGTGTATTCCCTACTTCTAGCGATTGGATTTCACTCAAAACTCACCAAATCACTCCTCCCACCATATTATCCCGTTGCCCAAGTTTTGGGCTCGATCTGAAATCAATAGGTGTGAGAAATTGGACAATTCAAGTTCAACGGCACTTCGTTCCTAATTAGAGTGGTTGGTGTATTCCATACTTCTAGCGATTGGATTTCACTCAAAACTCACCAAATGACTCCTCCCACCATATTATGATGTTGCCCAAGTTTTGGGCTCGATCAGAAATCAATACGTGTTCCAAATTGGACGACTCAAGTTCAACGGCAGTTCGTTCCTAATTGGAGTGGTTGGTGTATTCCATACTTCTAGCGATTGGATTTCACTCAAAACTCACCAAATGACTCCTCCCACCATATTATGTTGTTGCCCAAGTTTTGGGCTCGATCCGAATTCAACATGTGTGAGAAATTGGTCAATTCAATTTCAACGACAGTTCTTTCCTAATTGGAGTGGTTGGTGTTTTCCATACTTCTAGCGATTGAATTTCACTCAAAACTCACCAAATGACTCCACCCACCATATTATGATGTTGCCCAAGTTTTGGGCTCGATTCGAAATCAATAGGTGTGAGAAATTGGACAATTCAAGTTCAACGGCACTTCGTTCCTAATTAGAGTGGTTGGTGTATTCCATACTTCTAGCGATTGGATTTCACTCAAAACTCACCAAATGACTCCTCCCACCGTATTATGATGTTGCCCAAGTTTTGGGCTCGATCCGAAATCAGTAGGTGTGAGAAATTGGACAATTCAAGTTCAACGGTAGTTCATTCCTAATTGGAGTGGTTGGTGTATTCCATACTTCTAGCGATTGGATTTCACTCAAAACTCACGAAATGACACCTCCCACCATATTATGATGTTGCCCAAGTTTGGGGCTCGATCCGAAATCAATAGGTGTGAGAAATTGGACAATTCAAGTTCAACGGCAGTTCGTTCCTAATTGGAGTGGTTGGTGTATGCCATACATCTAGCCATTGGATTTCACTCAAAACTCAACAAATGACTCCTCCCACCATATTATGATGTTGCCCAAGTTTTGGGCTCGATCCGAAATCAATAGGTGTGAGAAATTGGACAATTCAAGTTCAACGGCACTTCGTTCCTAATTAGAGTGGTTGGTGTATTCCATACTTCTAGCGATTGGATTTCACTCAAAACTCACCAAATGACTCCTCCCACCATATTATGATGTTGCCCAAGTTTTGGGCTCGATCAGAAATCAATAAGTGTGAGAAATTGGACAATTCAATTTCAACGGCAGTTCGTTCCTAATTGGAGTGGTTGGTGTGTTCCACACTTCTAGCGATTGGATTTCACTCAAAACTCACCAAATGACTCCTCCCACCATATTATGATGTTGCCCAAGTTTTGGGCTCGATCAGAAATCAATAAGTGTGAGAAATTGGACAATTCAATTTCAACGGCAGTTCGTTCCTAATTGGAGTGGTTGGTGTGTTCCACACTTCTAGCGATTGGATCTCACTCAAAACTCACCAAATGACTCCTCCCACCATATTATGATGTTGCCCAAGTTTTGGGCTCGATCAGAAATCAATACGTGTGAGAAATTGGACAATTCAATTTCAACGGCAGTTCGTTCCTAATTGGAGTGGTTGGTGTGTTCCACACTTCTAGTGATTGGATTTCACTCAAAACTCACCAAATGACTCCTCCCACCATATTATGATGTTGCCCAAGTTTTGGGCTTGATCCGAATTCAATAGGTGTGAGAAATTGGTCAATTCAATTTCAACGACAGTTCTTTCCTAATTGGAGTGGTTGGTGTTTTCCATACTTCTAGCACTTGGATTTCACTCAAAACTCACCAAATGACTCCTCCCACCATATTTTGATGTTGCCCAAGTTTTGGCTCGATCCGAAATTAATAGGTGTTCCAAATTGGACAATTAAAGTTCAACGGCAGTTCGTTCCTAATTCGAGTGGTTGGTGTATTCCATACTTCTAGCGATTGGATTTCACTAAAAACTCACCAAATGACACCTCCCACCATATTATGATGTTGCCCAAGTTTTGGGCTCAATCCGAATTCAATAGATGTGAGAAATTGGTCAATTCAATTTCAACGACAGTTCTTTCCTAATTGGAGTGGTTGGTGTATTCCATACTTCTAGCACTTGGATTTCACTCAAAACTCACCAAATGACTCCTCCCACCGTACTATGATGTTGCCCAAGTTTGGGGTCGATCCGAAATCAATAGGTGTGAGAAATTGGACAATTCAAGTTCAACGGCAGTTCGTTCCTAATTGGAGTGGTTGGTGTATTCCATACTTCTAGCGATTGGATTTCACTCAAAACTCACCAAATGGCTCCTCCCACGATATTATGATGTTGCCCAAGTTTTGGGCTCGATCAGAAATCAATACGTGTGAGAAATTGGACAATTCAATTTCAACGGCAGTTCGTTCCTAATTGGAGTGGTTCGTTTGTTCCATACTTCTAGCGATTGGATTTCACTCAAAACTCACCAAACGACTCCTGCCATCATATTATGATGTTGCCCAAGTTTTGGGCTCGATCCGAAATCAATAGGTGTTCCAAATTGGACGATTCAAGTTCAACGGCAGTTCGTTCCTAATTGGATTGGTTTTTGTATTCCATACTTCTAGCGATTGGATTTCACTCAAAACTCACCAAATGACTCCTCCCACCATATTATGATGTTGCCCATGTTTTGGGCTCAATCCGAATTCAATAGGTGTGAGAAATTGGTCAATTCAATTTTAACGACAGTTCTTTCCTAATTGGAGTGGTTGGTGTATTCCAAACTTCTAGCGATTGGATTTCACTCAAAACTCACCAAATAACTCCTCCCACCATATTATGATGTTCCCCAAGTTTGGGGCTAGATCCGAAATCAATAGGTGTGAGAAATTGGACAATTCAAGTTCAACGGCAGTTCGTACCTAATTGGAGTGGTTGGGGGCGATTGGATTTCACTCAAAACTCACCAAATGACTCCTCCCGCCATATTATGATGTTGCCCAAGTTTTGGGCTCAATCCGAATTCAATAGGTGTGAGAAATTGGTCAATTCAATTTCAACGACAGTTGTTTCCAAATTGGAGTGGTTGGTGTATTCCATACTTCTATCGATTGGATTTCACTCAAAACTCACCAAATGACTCCTCCCACCATATTATGATGTTGCCCAAGTTTTGGGCTCGATCCGAAATCAATAGGTGTGACAAATTGGACAATTCAAGTTCAACGGCAGTTCGTTCCTAATTGGAGTGGTTGGTGTATTCCATACTTCTAGCGATTGGATTTCACTCAAAACTCACCAAATGACTCCTCCCACCATATTATGATGTTGCCCAAGTTTTGGGCTCGATCCGAAATCAACAGGTGTGAGAAATTGGCCAATTCAATTTCAACGACAGTTCGTTCCTAATTGGAGTGGTTGGTGTATTCCATACTTCTAGCGATTGGATTTCACTCAAAACTCACCAAAAGACTCCTCCCACCATAATATGATGTTGGCCAAGTTTTGGGCTCGATCCGAAATCAATAGGTGTTCCAAATTGGACAATTCAAGTTCAACAGCAGTTCGTTCCTAATTGGAGTGGGTGGTGTATTCCATACTTCTAGCGATTGGATTTCACTCAAAACTCACCAAATGACTCCTCCCACGATAATATGATGTTGCCCAAGTTTTGGGCTCGATCCGAAATCAATAGGTGTTCCAAATTGGACAATTCAAGTTCAACAGCAGTTTGTTCCTAATTGGAGTGGGTGGTGTATTCCATACTTCTAGCGATTGGATTTCACTCAAAACTCACCAAATGACTCCACGCACCATATTATAATGTTGCCCAAGTTTTGGGCTCGATCCGAAATCAATAGGTGTTCCAAATTGGACAATTCAAGTTCAACGGCAGTTCGTTCCTAATTGGAGTGGTTGGTGTATTCCATACTTCTAGCGATTGGATTTCACTCAAAACTCACCAAATGACTCCTCCCACCATATTATGATGTTGCCCAAGTTTTGGGCTCGATCCGAAATCAATAGGTGTTCCAAATTGGACAATTCAAGTTCAACGGCAGTTCGTTCCTAATTGGAGTGGTTGGTGTATTCCATACTTCTAGCGATTGGATTTCACTCAAAACTCACCAAATGACTCCCCCCACAGTATTATGATGTTGCCCAAGTTTTGGGCTCAATCCGAATTCAATAGGTGTGAGAAATTGGTCAATTCAATTTCAACGACAGTTCTTTCCTAATTGGAGTGGTTTGTGTATTCCATACTTCTAGCGATTGGAATTCACTCAAAACTCACCAAATGACTCCTCCCACCATATTATGATGTTGCCCAAGTTTGGGGCTCGATCCGAAATCAATAGGTGTGAGAAATTGGATAATTCAAGTTCAACGGCAGTTCGTTCCTAATTGGAGTGGTTGGTGTATGCCATACATCTAGCAATTGGATTTCACTCAAACCTCACCAAATGACTCCTCCCACCATATTATGATGTTGCCCAAGTTTTGGGCTCGATCTGAAATCAATAGGTGTGAGAAATTCGACAATTCAAGTTCAACGGCAGATCGTTCCTAATTGGAGTGGTTGGTGTATTCCGTACTTCTAGCGATTGGATTTCACTCAAAACTCACAAAAGGACTCCGCCAACCATATTATGATGTTGCCCAAGTTTTGGGCTCGATCCGAAATCAATAGGTGTGAGAAATTGGTCATTTCAATTTCAACGACAGTTCTTTCCTAATTGGAGTGGTTATTGTATTCCATACTTCTAGCGATTGGATTTCACTCAAAACTCACCAAATGACTCCTCCCACCATATTGTGATGTTGCCCAAGTTTTGGGCTCGATCCGAAATCAGTAGGTGTTCCAAATTGGACGATTCAAGTTCAACGGCAGTTCGTTCTTAATAGGATTGGTTGGTGTATTCCATACTTCTAGCGATTGGATTTCACTCAAAACTGACCAAATGACTCCTCCCACCATATTATGATGTTGCCCAAGTTTGGGGCTCTATCCGAAATCAATAGGTGTGAGAATTTGGACAATTCAAGTTCAACGGCAGTTCGTTCGTAATTGGAGTGGTTGGTGTATTCCATACTTCTAGCGATTGGATTTCACTCAAAACTCACCAAATGACTCCTCCCACCATATTATGATGTTGCCCAAGTTTGGGGCTCGATCCGAAATCAATAGGTGTGAGAAATTGGACAATTCAAGTTCAACGGCAGTTCGTTCCTAATTGGAGTGGTTGGTGGCGATTGGATTTCACTCAAAACTCACCAAATGACTCCTCCCACCATATTATGATGTTGCCCAAGTTTTGGGCTCGATCCGTAATCAATAGGTGTGAGAAATTGGTCAATTCAATTTCAACGAAAGTTTGTTCCTAATTGGAGTGGTTGGTGTATTCCATACTTCTAGCGATTGGATTTCTCTCAAAACTCACCAAATGATCCTCCCACCATATTATGATGTTGCCCAAGTTTTGGGCTCGATCTGAAATCAATAGGTGTTCCAAATTGGACAATTCAAGTTCAACGGCAGTTCGTTCCTAACTGGAGTGGTTGGTATATTCCATACTTCTAGCGATTGGATTTTACTCAAAACTCTCCAAATGACTCCGCACACCATATTATGACACGTTTATCTCTTGTATCCGTATGTTGGGTCTCCATTGCTATCTCCTCAAAGAGTTTGTATGTTTCTTCTGGAGTTTTGGTTTTAAAAGAACCACCTGCAAAATTGGTGACTATATTATGACTAGAAGGGGTTAGTCCTTTATAAAACATACGCATTTGAAGCTTCAATGGAATCCCATGATGAGGACTTTGGTTGAGCAGCCCATTGAATCTCTCCCATGCTTCACAAAACGATTCATCATCTTGCTGTGCAAATAACAAGATCTTATCCCTAAGCATGTCGGTCTTTTGCGTGGAGAAGTATTTCTCCAAGAACTTCTTTTGAATGGCAGCCCATGTAGTGAGTGAACCAGGCTTCAAAGAATTCAACCAATATTTCGCCTTATCCTTCAAAGTGTATGGAAACACTCTCATTCGAAGTTGATCTTCTGTCACACCTGTCAAGGGAAAAGAACTCACAACATTAAAAATATCCTTTATATGAGTTAATGGATCTTCATTAGGTAAACCATAAAAGGAAGGCAGCATATTAAGATGAGAAGATTTAAGCTCATAATTTCGAGCTACAGTGGGCAGCAAAATGCTTGAAGGAGATGCTGGAATTGTTGGGATATCAAGTTCTCCCATGAACTCATTGGCAGCCATCTCTTCTTCTTCTTCTTCTTAGTCTGAACTTGCTTCCGAATTTGAAGGTGAAGAACCAGGAAGTTCAGTGTGGAGAGCAATACTTGTAAATGTGGCAAGAGCTTGCTCTTTTGCAGTTGACAACTCTCTTTCTAGACGATTATGAACTTCAGAGATCACCCGGTTGGGTTGCAACGATGGTCCTGCGTTCAAAGATTTGGAGCGTTGGAACGAAGACCTCACTTGTTCAAGGAACGGTCTTTTAGACATAAACTACCTGAAACAGAAAATTAGATTAATTAGAAACACTAAAAAGAATAGGGTAACCTTGGGCACATAACCAGGGAAGAACTTTCGTTCAGTCCCCGGCAACGGCGCCAAAATTTGTTGTTAATTATTATGTTAACTCGCAATTGTACGGGGCAATTAGTAGTATAGCAAGACAAGTACGAGGTCGTACCCACGAAGACTGAGAAGTTCAAATTAGTTATGTACGTAGATTACCGAATTCAAGAAGTTAGGAAGTTAAGTCTAAAACAGAAATTAAAGTGAGAGTGATTGTGATTGTGAAAGGAAGTGAGCAAACTGAAATTGCAAATGAAAGCAAATAAACAAGTGTAACAAAGAGTGGTTTTAAGAGTTGAAAAACAGATTTGGAGACTAGGGCATTCGAATCACCATAACAATTCAATTCTGGGTTATATGGAGTCAAGTAACAAGTCTAATTCAGATTCAAAGATTGATTCTAGCTAAAGTATGATTAGGCCATGGTGTTTGGTCCAAACCTTGTGTTCCTAATTCCCTAATTTGATCATTTGTTATCTAACCTAAAATTAAGCATTAGGAACCCATTAAGCATAGAAGAACAATTTAAACAACCAAGCATGTATCTAATCCCTGTTGTCGAATGTCCATACATACTCTTCCTATTCATAGTTCAATTCGAATTAAAGCATGGTGTCTACTCTTAATTCAAACCAAGATAGTTAACAAACAAGTTCTAATGGTGATCAATCATTCAAACAAGCATGTTAACTTATAAGCATAATGAATAAGAACATGAATCATGAATCAAACTTGAAACTCCAAACTTATAAACCCAGAATATTCATGTTAGGTTACATCGAAGCCCTAGTTATGGATTTAGCTACTCATAATGGAAAAGAAACTAAAATAGAAATGGGAAAACATAATGAATGCCATAAGAGTAGAAAAACCCTTTTCTGAAGTTCTTGTAGTGTCCAATGCTTCTCCAAGAGCTTCTCCACGTCTAGAAGGATGTATGAAGGATATGGAGGTGATTTGAGATGAGTTTGAGTGAGTGGTGATGGCTGAGAAAGAGGAAATTCGTAGGGAAATGGAAGGGAGGTTTTCTAGAGCTGTTTTGGTGATTTTGGGGCAGTTTAGAGTATTGGGTTGATTGCTTGAGTGTTTGGGGTTGTGGGAATGTATGAGGATGATTTATGGATGATGGAAGTGTGGAGGATGGCTGAAGTGCATTTTGTAGCTTGAAGACTCCTCTATTTATAGGGCTAAGAGGGAGGAACATCATGATGAAATCCAACACCACCATTCCTCATTTAATACAACCCATAACTCCCACTTCATCTTGTCTATGTTAGTGTGGTTGGAATCAATCCCATCCCATACTTCTTTTGCTGCACCTCAAGCTTTCTTCACATGGGATCAAAGGTGATCAATTGTGGCTGCCTTTTGCTGCCAACCCATGTGGTCTTCTTTTGGTTGTTGAACAAAAACGAGTCTTCTGAACCAGACTTGGTGTATGAAGGCCAGAGGTTTCAAAACGTATCCAATGGGGCTCCAATTTGGATATGTTATAGTAGACACCCATTGGAACAACTTCTATGAAGAAAGTATTCCCATCGGAGTAGTAGAAGTATGCGTTTTGGGCCTTTCAATTTGGCTGCCGAACAGAGACTGGAATTGACTTCATTTCATTTATGCTTTACATGCATGCACATGCTTTCTCTATAATAACTCCAGCATGTACCAACTTGATCCTTTAGACTTTCATAGCTGGAATGTCTCCCCACTTCACTCATTATGTTGGATCCAAAGTCAGTTGCAGCATGGGTGAGGCACATGGCTCAAAGGAGGAGACAAGGCTCAAAGCTGGCAGCTGCAAATCCTCCTGAGCATGGTTCAGTGTTGGACGGGCTAAGGACTCCACATATGTTCAATTGGGCTGAATTTTGGATATGTTATACTAGACACCCAATTGAACAACTTCTATGAAGAATGTCTCCTCATCCGAATTGTGCAGATTGCTGAAATGAGACCTGCAAGGTGACTTACGAAACTGGACTGACAAGAAGTGTGGCCCAACTTTGGTTTTGTCTTTAAGCTCTTGCTCTTATCCCAATCAGCCCTTAACATGCATGGATTGCATCAAATGTGATCTCTTGCTAGCTTAACCTACAAAACACACAAACAGAGGTAAGTGACTCAAAATAAAGAGAAACTAAGCAAAATCACTAAGTAAAGAAGGCAAGCAAGTGTACGAAATTATGGACTTATCAAAACAGAAAATGGATTAAAAGCACAAGTTTAACTCAATAACATAACCAAATCATAAGCTAGAAGGGTACAAAATGATATACAATTATGAACCGATCAAATACCCCCAAACCTAGATTTTGCTAGTCCTCGAGCAAAACAACACAAAACAAAGTTAAAAATAAAAAGTTAACTAAACCACTTTCGTAGGTAACTCGATTGCATTGAGCGTATGCAACAAGCCTTTAAACCTCTAGGCATCCCTAGTAGGAGGAGTTGTGTCTCCTGAGAGTTTAACAGAAACGATACCCACAAACGCATTACTAACTCTACAAAACAAAGTGGTTAGTAAAACTTGAAATCAACTAATGAGAACGAAAGAAAACTTTAGTCATACCTCCAACACCGTAGAGTTGCCAAGATAGGTGATCAATCAGTGTGTAATGTGGAAGCTATAGCTCAAAGGCACACGGTTTCAAAGCAAGCACACTCAAACCTTGAATAAAGAACATGCTTCGACTCTAATTCTCACAGATAACACTCAATCACTCAGAACCAATGGTTTTATTCTCTCAAACAAGCTTAAGTGAGTATATGAAATAGAAGCACAATATTTGGTTAGATCTCATGAAGGGAATCAAATACTAAGAATAGAGATACACACATACTTACCAGCACCCATGAAAACATCCTCAAAGATCAGCTAGGTCTTTCACAAGGTTTGTAATGAAAGGTAAGGTAAGGTCTTTCACAATTCATGTTCACCGGCAGTTCGTTCCTAATTGGAGTGGTTGGTAAATTCCATACTTCTAGCGATTAGATTTCACTCAAAACTCACCAAATTAATCCTCCGACCATATTACGATGTTGCCCAAGTTTTGGGCTCGATCCGAAATCAATAGGTGTGAGAAATTGGTCAATTCAATTTCAACGACAGTTCGTTCCTAATTGGAGTGGTTGGTGTATTCCGTACTTCTAGCGATTGGATTTCACTCAAAGCTCAGCAAATGACTCCTCCCTCCATATTATGATGTTGCCCAAGTTTTGGGCTCGATCCGAAATCAATAGGTGTGAGAAATTTGACAATTCAAGTTCAACGACAGTTCGTTCCTAATTGGAGTGGTTGGTGTATTCCATACTTCTAGCGATTTGATTTCACTCAAAACTCAGCAAATGACTCCTCCCACCATATTATGATGTTGCTCAAGTTTTGGGCTCGATCCGAAATCAATAGGTGTTCCAAATTGGACAATCCAAGTTCAACGGTAGTTCGTTCCTAATTGGAGTGGTTGGTGTATTCCATACTTCTAGCAATTGGATTTAACTCAAAACTCACCAAATGACTCCTCCCACCATATTATGATGTTGCCCAAGTTTTGGGCTCGATCCGAAATCAATAGGTGTTCCAAATTGGACAATTCAAGTTCAACGGCATTTCGTTCCTAATTGGAGTGGCTGGTATATTCCATACTTCTAGCGATTGGATTTCACTCAAAACTCACCAAATGACTCCTCCCACCATATTACGATGTTGCCCAAGTTTTGGGCTCGATCCGAAATCAATAGGTGTTCCAAATTGGACAATTCAAGTTCAACGGCATTTCGTTCCTAATTGGAGTGGCTGGTATATTCCATACTTCTAGCGATTGGATTTCACTCAAAACTCACCAAATGACTCCTCCCACCATATTACGATGTTGCCCAAGTTTTGGGCTCGATCCGAAATCAATAGGTGTGAGAAATTGGACAATTCAAGTTCAACGGCAGTTCGTTCCTAATTAGAGTGGTTAGTGTATTCCATACTTCTAGCGATTTAGTTTCACTCAAAACTCACCAAATGACTCCTCCCACCATATTATGATGTTGCCCAACTTTTGGGCTTGATACGAAATCAATTGGAGTTCCAAATTGGACAATTCAAGTTCAACGGCAGTTCGTTCCTAATTGGAGTGGTTGGTGTATTCCATACTTCTAGCGATTGGATTTCACTCAAAACTAACCAAATGACTCCTCCCACCATATTATGATGTTGCCCAAGTTTTGGGCTCGATCCGAAATCAATAGGTGTTCCAAATTGGACAATTCAAGTTCAACGGCAGTTCGTTCCTAATTGGAGTGGTTGGTGTATTCCATACTTCTAGCGATTGGATTTCACTCAAAACTCACCAATTGACTCCTCCCACCATATTATGATGTTGCCCAAGTTTGGGGCTTCATCCGAAATCAATAGGTGTGAGAAATTGGACAATTCAAGTTCAACGGCAGTTCGTTCCTAATTGGAGTGGTTGGTGTATTCCACACTTCTAGCGATTTGATTTCACTCAAAACTCACCAAATGTCTCCTCCCACCATATTATGATGTTGCCCAAGTTTTGGGCTCGATCCGAAATCAATAGGTGTTCCAAATTGGACAATTCAAGTTCAACGGCAGTTCGTTCCTAATTGGAGTGGTTGGTGTATTCGATACTTCTAATGATTTGATTTCACTCAAAACTCACCAATTGACTCCTCCCACCATATTATGATGTTGCCCAAGTTTTGGGCTCGATCCGAAATTAATAGGTGTTCCAAATTGGACAATTCAAGTTCAACGGCAGTTCGTTCCAAACTGGAGTGGTTGGTGTATTCCATACTTCTAGCGATTGGATTTCACTCAAAACTCACCAAATGACTCCTGCCACCATATTATGATGTTGCCCTAGTTTTGGGCTCGATCCGAAATCAATAGGTCTGAGAAATTGGTCAATTCAATTTCAACGACAGTTCGTTCCTAATTGGAGTGGTTGGTGTATTCCATACGTCTAGAGATTGGATTTCACTCAAAACTCACCAAATGACTCCTCCCACCATATTATGATGTTGCCCAAGTTTTGGGCTCGATCCGAAATCAATAGGTGTTCCAAATTGGACAATTCAAGTTCAACGGCCGTTCCTTCCTAATTGGAGTGGTTGGTGTATTCCATACTTCTAGCGATTGGATTTCACTCAAAACTCACCAAATGACTCCTCCCACCATATTATGATGTTGCCCAAGTTTTGGGGTCGATCCGAAATCAATAGGTGTTCCAAATTGGACAATTCAAGTTCAACGGCAGTTCGTTCCTAATTGGAGTGGTTGGTGTATTCCATACTTCTAGCGATTGGATTTCACTCAAAAGTCACCAAATGACTCTTCCCACCATATTATGATGTTGCCCAAGTTTGGGGCTCGATCCGAAATCAATAGGTGTTCCAAATTGGACAATTCAAGTTCAACGGCAGTTCGTTCCTAATTGGAGTGGTTGGTGTATTCGATACTTCTAGCGATTTGATTTCACTCAAAACTCACCAATTGACTCCTCCCACCATATTATGATGTTGCCCAAGTTTTGGGCTCGATCCGAAATCAATAGGTGTGAGAAATTGGACAATTCAAGTTCAACGGCAGTTCATTCCTAATTGGAGTGGTTGGTGTATTCTGATCGGTTCATAATTGTATATCATTTTGTACCCTTCTAGCTTATGATTTGGTTATGTTATTGAGTTAAACTTGTGCTTTTAATCCATTTTCTGTTTTGATAAGTCCATAATTTCATACACTTGCATGCCTTCTTTACTTATTGATTTTGCTTAGTGTCTCTTTATTTTGAGTCACTTACCTCTGTTTGTGTGTTTTGTATGTTAAGATAGTAAGAGATCACATTTGATGCAATCCATGCATGTTAAGGGCTGATTGGCAAAGAGCAAGAGCTTAAAGACAAAACCAAAGTTGGGCCACACTCCTTGTCAGTCCAGTTTCGTAAGTCACCTTACAGGTCTCATTTCAGCAATCTGCACAACTCGGATGAGGAGACATTCTTCATAGAAGTTGTTCAATTGGGTGTCTAGTATAACATATCCAAAGTTCAGCCCAATTGAACATATGTGGAGTCCTTAGCCGGTCCAACACTGAACCATGCTCAGGAGGATTTGCAGCTGCCAGCTTTGATCCTTGTCTCCTCCTTTAAGCCATGTGCCTCACCCATGCTGCAACTGACTTTGGATCCAACATAATGAGTGAAGTGGGGAGACATTCCAGCTATGAAATTCTAAAGGAGCAAGTTGGTACATGCTGGAGTTATTATAGAGAAAGCATGTGCATGCATGGGAAGCAAAGAGAAAGGAGAGAGAGAAGAATGAGGAATGATTGTTGTGTAGATACAGCTGCACCAAAATGGATTCAGCTGCATCCTCAACTTGTGATACTCGCAAGTGCACGAGCCGTTCGGTAGTATAGCGTATGTAAGTGCGAGGTCGATCCCACGAGGATTGGTGATTGAATGATTCAATTCATTTTCCCTACACAAAACAGAAATGAAAAAGAAGGGAAATAAATAAAACAAGGAAGAAAGAAAATAACTAACTCAAGCAGATAAGTTCCCAAGTTCAATTAGATTAACGGATTGATTCTAGCTAATGTATGATTAAGCCATGGTGTGTGGTCATAACCTTGTGTTCCTAATTCCCTAATTTGATCATTTGTTGTCTAACCTAAAATTAAGCATTAGGAACCCATTAAGCATAGAAGAACAATTTAAACAACCAAGCATGTATCTAATCCCTGTTGTCGAATGTCCATACATACTCTTCCTATTCATAGTTCAATTCGAATTAAAGCATGGTGTATACTCTTAATTCAAACCAAGATAGCTAACATGCAAGCCTTAATGGTGATCAATCATTCAAACTAGCATATTAACTTATAAGAATAATGAATAAGAACATGAACCATAATTGAAACTTGGAAACTAATCAAACTTGAAACTAAAGAAAAGAATTTACATAATGAAAAGTAAAGTGGAACTAAGAAAAACTTAAGGAAAATTTCAGCACAAAAGATTTCATTACAACAATTGAAAACTAGAAAGAGAAACTAAGAGAATTTGAGGGAGAGAAGGGAAGGGAGCTCTAGAGAAGTGTTTGAGAGCTCCCCCCCTTGTGGTGTGTTTACAAGCTTAGAGAACTTCCCTATTTATAGGCCTAGGGGAAGTGAAAATCTGAATTCAATATGGCTAATGCATACAACACTTGTTTTATAAAATCTGAAATGGTTGATGCACTTGTATTAGAAAATCTAAATTGGGTGATGCACTTCACCAATAGATCCCACCAGCAGCCCTAGCTCATCTTCATGTCACCATGACCAAGCTTCCAACCAGAAATGATAGCTCATACCTAGCTCACCATGACCAAGCATCCAACCAGCACATGCTGAGGTCAGCATGACCAGCAACTTCAAGGGCTTACAACTTGGGCTTCTCTTAATCAAATTAGGACTTTAAGCACTCAAAATTGAAGTTCAGAATGTCTTCTTTCCAGCCATATATCATTTGGGCCAATCCAAGGTCGGAGGAGGAAGTTAAGGCCAAAACAAATTGCTAACTCATTTTGCGCGCTGAAAAAATCCATCCTGAGCATGGCTCTGTGTTTGCTAGGTAACAGACTCCATATTTATCCAATGGGGCTGAATGTTGGATATGTTATAGTACACACCTATTGGAACACCTTTCATGAAGAATGCGGCCTCATCCGAGCTGTGTAGGTTGCTGAAACAAATATTGCAATGTGACCTACGGAACTGGACTGGGAGGGGGCTGTAGCCAAAATGAGTTTGTCTTTAAGCTCTTCATCCATTCATCCAAATTAGGCCTTAACATGCTTGAATTGCATGGATTATGCTCTCTTGCTCTATTGGCCTACAAAACACACAAAGGGAGGGAAATAACTTAGAATTATAGGAACTAAGCAAAAGAAGTAAGTAAATTGGGCATGTATATGTATGAAATTATGAGCTTAACACACCCCCAAACTTAGATTTTGCTAGTCCTCGAGCAAAACAAAAGGAAAACGAAGAAAAACAAAACAAAATAAGAAGTTAACTAGACCACTTTCGTAGGTAACTCGATTGCATTGAGCATATGCAACAAGCCTTTAAACCTCTAGGCATCCCTAGTAGGAGGAGTTGTGTCTCCTGAGGGTTTAACAGATACGATACCCACAAACGTTTTTCTAACTCTACAAAACAAAATGGTTAGAAAACTTAATAGATTTGTTAGTACTTAAGCAAAACAAAAAACAAAAACAAAACAAAAAACAAAAACGTTAACCTTCCAACCGAGCAGAAATTTTAAACTTCATAGACATGGCTCAACAAGGAACAAAACAAGCACTAAGGAAGTTCTAAACATTATTCAAGTGCTACCACAATCTCACAAAAATCATGCTCAAGGTGTGTGTGTGAAGTAGCCATGAAGATACAACTCATGCTTCTCAAACAACGATATGAATTCCTGCAAGAATGAACACAAGTTTGCCAAGCTAAACCAAGATCAATAGGACTTTACTTATGGATGTAATGGGGTTATGGTAATGGTTAGACAAAGAATGGATATTGGAACACAAAGTCTAAGGAACAAAGTAGAGCATGTCATATAAACAAGATCATTGACATTTGACATGTAAGGCATATAAAGTGAAAAGCTCACAACACCAGATTTTGCAATTGAATCACTTCACAATTTGATTTTGACATTTACACACTTTGTATAATATTTGGCCCAATTTTGCGGCTCTTTACCCTAGATCACCTTGATTTCTCCTTATATCACCCTAGGGTCGTGACTACATTGGCCACACTTCTTTTCTCTTTTTCTTTTGATTTTTATAGCTCATTTATTGCCTTGAATACATTACAATCTCAAATACAATCATACTCTACATGTCCCCTAGATGGTAGGATATTTAATAGATGATAAGGTGATAGAAAGAAATGGCTAAGTGTTTGGGCACAAAAGGGTTTACAATGGAATATGTATTGTATGGGTTGATGGAGGAAAAAGAAAGAGGCTTAACAAAGATGGCCTAAATCATATCTTAGTTATAAACTTGACATTCCAGTGAATCACACAAGCAAAAATGCATACAATTGGGTAAGACATGCAAGAGTTGTATAATCATGGCTAAAGTGCATAGAAAGCTCAAGCATAATTATGTGAGACTTAGCTAGCAAAAGAATATTGCAATGTGACCGAGCTGTGTAGGTTGCTGAAACAAATATTGCAATGTGACCTACGGAACTGGACTGGGAGGGGGCTGTAGCCAAAATGAGTTTGTCTTTAAGCTCTTCATCCATTCATCCAAATTAGGCCTTAACATGCTTGAATTGCATGGATTATGCTCTCTTGCTCTATTGGCCTACAAAACACACAAAGGGAGGGAAATAACTTAGAATTATAGGAACTAAGCAAAAGAAGTAAGTAAATTGGGCATGTATATGTATGAAATTATGAGCTTAACAATGATGAGAGGCATTTTGCTTCAGCCTTTGAACATGGGAATTGAATTGGCAGATCACTTTGGAGCTGGAAATCAGGTTTTAATTGAAAGAGGAAGCATGTGCATGCATGTGAATCAAAAAGGAAAGAAAAGATGAAATGAAGTCAATTCCAGTCTCTGTTCGGCAGCCACCTTGAAAGGCCCAAAACGCACACTTCTACTACTCCGATGGGAATACTTTCTTCATAGACGTTGTTCCAATGGGTGTCTAGTATAACATATCCAAATTTGAGCCCCATTGGATACGTTTTGAAACCTCTGCCCTTCCTACACCAAGCCTGGTTCAGAAAACTCGTTTTTCAGCAACCAAAAGGCAACCACATGGGTTGGCAGCAAAGGCAGCCACAACTGATCACCTTTGAACCCATGTGAAGATGCTTGAGGTGCAGCAGCAAAAGATGAAGGATGGTGTGGGAATCCATCATGATGTTCCTCCCTCTTAGCCCTATAAATAGAGAAGCCTTCAAGCTTCAAAACACACCCCAAGGGGGGGAGCTCTCAAACACTTCTCTAGAGCTCCCTTCCCTTCTCTCCCTCACATTCTCTTAGTTTCCTTTCAAGTTGTCAATTGTTGTAACAAATTGATTTTACTAAATTTTCCTTCAAGTTTTCAAGTTCTACTTTAATTTTATTTGTAACGTACATTCTTTCTTAAGTATTCAAGTTTGAATGATTGATCACCATTTAGGCTTGCATGTTATCTATCTTGGTTTGAATTAAGAGTAGACACCATGCTTCAATTCGAATAGAACTAGGAAGAGTATGTATGGACAATCGACAACAGGGATTAGATACATACTTGGTTGTTTAAAATGTTCTTCTATGCTTAATGGGTTCCTAATGCTTAATTTTAGGTTAGACAACAAATGATCAAATTAGGGAATTAGGAACACAAGGTTATGACCAAACACCATGGCTTAATCATACTTTAGCTAGAATCAATCCATTAATCTAAATTGAACTTGGGAACTTATTTGCTTGAGTTATTTCCTTTTTTTTCTTATTTTATTTATTTTCCTTTTCATTTCTGTTTTGTGTAGGGGAAATGAAATGGATCATTCAATCACCAATCCTTGTGGGATCGACCTCGCACTTACATATGCTATATTACCAAACGGCTCGTGCACTTGCAAGTATCACAAGTTGAGGATGCAGCTGAATCCATTTTGGTGCAGCTGAATCGACGCAACATATTCCATACTTCTAGCGATTTGATTTCACTCAAAACTCACCAAATGACTCCACCCACCATATTATGATGTTGCCCAAGTTTTGGGCTCGATCCGAAATCAATCGGTGTTCCAAATTGGACAATTCAAGTTCAACGGCAGTTCGTTCATTGGAGTGGTTGGTGTATTCGATACTTCTAGAGATTGGATTTCACTCAAAACTCACCAAACGACTCCTCCCAAGATATTATGTTGTTGCCCAAGTTTTGGGCTCGATTCGAAATCAATAGGTCCGAGAAATTGGTCAATTCAATTTCAACGACCGTTCGTTCCAAATTGTAGTGGTTGGTGTATTCCATACGTCTAGCGATTGGATTTCACTCAAAACTCACCAAATGACTCCTCCCACCATATTATGATGTTGCCCAAGTTTTGGGCTCGATCCGAAATCAATCGGTGTTCGAAATTGGACAATTCAAGTTCAACGGCAGTTCGTTCCTAATTGGAGTGGCTGGTGTATTCCATACTTCTAGCGATTGGATTTCACTCAAAACTAACCAAATGACTTCTCCCACCATATTATGATGTTGCCCAAGTTTTGGGCTAGATCCGAAATCAATAGGTGTTCCGAATTGGACAATTCAAGTTCAACGGCAGTTCGTTCCTAATTGGAGTGGTTGGTGTATTCGATACTTCTAGCGATTGGATTTCACTCAAAACTAACCAAACGACTACTCCCACCATATTATGTTGTTGCCCAAGTTTTGGGCTCGATCCGAAATCAATAGGTCCGAGAAATTGGTCAATTCAATTTCAACGACCGTTCGTCCCTAATTGTAGTGGTTGGTGTATTCCATACTTCTAGCAATTGGATTTCACTCAAAACTCACCAAATGACTCCTCCCACCATATTATGATGTAGCCCAAGTTTTGGGCTCAATCCGAAATCAATAGGTGTTCCAAATTGGACAATTCAAGTTCAACGGCAGTTCGTTCCTAATTGGAGTGGTTGGTGTATTCCATACTTCTAGCAATTGGATTTCACTCAAAACTCACCAATTGACTCCTCCCACCATATTATGATGTTGCCCAAGTTTTGGGCTCGATCCGAAATCAATAGGTGTGATAACTTGGACAATTCAAGTTCAACGGCAGTTCGTTCCGAACTGGAGTGGTTGGTGTATTCCATACTTCTGGCGATTGGATTTCACTCAAAACTCACCAAATGACTCCTCCCACCATATTATGATGTTGCCCAAGTTTTGGGCTCGATCCGAAATCTATAGGTGTTCCAAATTGGTCAATTCAATTTCAACGACCGTTCGTCCCTAATTGGAGTGGTTGGTGTATTCCATACTTCTGGCGATTGGATTTCACTCAAAACTCACCAATTGACTCTTCCCACCATATTATGATGTTGCCCAAGTTTTGGGCTCGATCCGAAATCAATAGGTGTTCCAAATTGGACAATTCATGTTCAACGGCAGTTCGTTCCTAATTGGAGTGGTTAGTGTATTCCATACTTCTAGCGATTGGATTTCACTCAAAACTCACCAAATGACTCCCCCCACCATATTATGATGTTGCACAAGTTTTGGGCTCGATCCGAAATCAATAGGTGTTCCAAATTGGACAATTCAAGTTCAACGGCAGTTCGTTCCTAACTGGAGTGGTTCGTGTATTCCATACTTCTAGCGGTTGGATTTCACTCAAAACTCACCAATTGACTCCTCCCACCATATTATGTTGTTGCCCAACTTTTGGGCTCGATCCGAAATCAATAGGTGTGAGAAATTGGACAATTCAAGTTCAACGGCAGTTCGTTCCTAATTGGAGTGGTTGGTGTATTCCATACTTCTAGCGATTTGAGTTCACTCAAAACTTACCAAATGACTCCTCCCACCACATTATGATGTTGCCCAAGCTTTGGGCACGATCCGAAATCAATAGGTGTTCCAAATTGGACAACTCAAGTTCAACGGCAGTTCGTTCCTAACCGGAGTGGTTGGTGTATTCCATACTTCTAGTGATTGGATTTCACTCAAAACACACCAATTGACTCCTCCCACCATATTATGATGTTGTCGAAGTTTTGGGCTCGATCCGAAATCAATAGGTGTTCCAAATTGGACAATTCAAGTTGATCGGTAGTTCGTTCCTAACTGGAGTGGTTGGTGTATTCCATACTTCTAGCGATTGGATTTCACTCAAAACTCTCCAAATGACTCCTCCCACCATATTATGATTTTTCCCAAGTTTTGGGATCGATCCGAATTCAATAGGTGTTCCAAATTGGACAATTCAAGTTCTACGGCAGTTCGTTCCTAATTGGAGTGGTTGGTGTATTCCATACTTCTAGCGATTGGATTTCACTCAAAACTCACCAAATGACTCTTCCCACCATATTATGATGTTGCCCAAGTTTGGGGCTCGATCCGAAATCAATAGGTGTTCCAAATTGGACAATTCAAGTTCAACGGCAGTTCGTTCCTAATTGGAGTGGTTGGTGTATTCCATACTTCAAGCGATTGGATTTCACTCAAAACTCACCAAATGACTCCTCCCACCATATTATGATGTTGCCCAAGTTTTGGGCTAGATCCGAAATCAATAGGTGTTCCAAATTGGACAATTCAAGTTCAACGGGAGTTCGTTCCTAACTGGAGTGGTTGGTGTATTCCATACTTCTAGAGATTGGATTTCACTCAAAACTCACCAAATGACTCCTCCCACCATGTTATGTTGTTGCCCAAGTTTTGGGGTCGATCCGAAATCAATAGGTGTTCCAAATTGGACAATTCAAGTTCAACGGCAGTTCGTTCCTAACTGGAGTGGTTGGTGTATTCCATACTTCTAGCGATTGGATTTCACTCAACACTCACCAATTGACTCCTCCCACCATATTATGATGTTGCCCAAGTTTTGGGCTCGATCCGAAATCAATAGGTGTGAGAAATTGGACAATTCAAGTTCAACGGCAGTTCGTTCCTAATTGGAGTGGTTGGTGTATTCCATACTTCTAGCGATTTGATTTCACTCAAAACTCATCAAATGACTCCTCCCACCACATTATGATGTTGCCCAAGTTTTGGGCTCGATCCGAAATCAATAGGTGTTCCAAATTGGACAATTCAAGTTCAACGGCAGTTCGTTCCTAACTGGAGTGGTTGGTGTATTCCATACTTCTAGTGATTGGATTTCACTCAAAACACACCAATTGACTCCTCCCACCATATTATGATGTTGTCGAAGTTTTGGGCTCGATCCGAAATCAATAGGTGTTCCAAATTGGACAATTCAAATTCATCGGTAGTTCGTTCCTAGCTGGAGTGGTTGGTGTATTCCATACTTCTAGCGATTGGATTTCACTCAAAACTCACCAAATGACTCCTCCCACCATATTATGATGTTGCCCAAGTTTTGGGCTCGATCCGAAATCAATCAATTGGACAATTCAAGTTCAACGGCAGTTCGTTCCTAATTCGAGTGGTTGGTGTATTCCATACTTCTAGCGATTGTATTTCACTCAAAACTCACCAAATGACTCCTCCCACCATATTATGATGTTGCCCAAGTTTTGGGCTCGATCCGAAATCAATATGTGTTCCAAATTGGACAATTCAAGTTCAACGGCAGTTCGTTCCTAACTGGAGTGGTTGGTGTATTCCATACTTCTAGAGATTGGATTTCACTCAAAACTCACCAAATGACTCCTCCCACCATGTTATGATGTTGCCCAAGTTTTGGGGTCGATCCAAAATCAATAGGTGTTCCAAATTGGACAATTCAAGTTCAACGGTAGTTCGTTCCTAACTGGAGTGGTTGGTGTATTCCATACTTCTAGCGATTGGATTTCACTCAAAACTCACCAAATGACTCCTCCCACCATATTATGATGTTGCCCAAGTTTTGGGCTCGATCCGAAATCAATAGGTGTGAGAAATTGGACAATTCAAGTTCAACGGCAGTTCGTTCCTAATTGGAGTGGTTGGTGTATTCCATACTTCTAGCGATTTGATTTCACTCAAAACTCACCAAATGACTCCTCCCACCATATTATGACGTTGCCCAAGTTTTGGGCTCGATCCGAAATCAATAGGTGTTCCAAATTGGACAATTCAAGTTCAATGGCAGTTCGTTCCTAATTGGAGTGGTTGGTGTATTCCATACTTCTAGCGATTGGATTTCACTCAAAACTCACCAATTGACTCCTCCCACCTGTTGGAAAAAATGGCTCACCTAAAGGATACAAAGGTTTTGGCGCTCAAAGGGAGTATTTGAAACTGCCTAAAAGCGACCGGTCGCTGGGAAGTTGCGACCGGTCGTTTTCTGGCAGATTCGAGGTCTGGAGCTAAACCAAGGAGCGACCGGTCGCCAGTTCTTTGCGACCGGTCGCATGAAGCACGAGCGACCGGTCGCCAGACATTTGCGACCGGTCGCTGAGAAGCAGATTCGACGTCTGTAGGAAAAACTTCTGGCGACCGGTCGCCCATTCCTGACGACCGGTCGCTCCAGTCGTGCTGTGATGTTTTGCTTACGTATTTTCAACTGTCTTTTCAATGGCTATCGCTTTCCACAAGTTTGCAGGTGCTTAATGGGTCACTTCTGAGGTAAATGAAGGTTGACTACTTGCTGGATAGTTGGGAGAGCACTCATGGCTAATTGGTTATCTTGTTTTGAATAATCTCCTCTCCATTTTCTGGTTTAATGGAGGTGGCTGAGTGAGATTGTATTACCTACCTGATCTGACCCTTAGTCTAAGTGGTGACTAAAAGGAAAGAACGTGGAGGACAATCAGATATCCTATCTCTTGTCCATTGGCGTGTGTAGGTAATGGAATGAAGTAAGATAACACAAGGGAGAAAGCATGTTGAACATATGTAGTGGCAAAAGCTGGAAACAATAAGTTTTTTCCAAGAGAGTTTCAGAAAAACCAAGGGGAGAGCAAGAGAGTTCTCTAAGTGTATCAAGGTGTTGAGCAAGGGTGTGAGAGAAACAGATTGTGAGGGTAGTGTTCTAAGGGGGTTTCCTTTGTAAACCAAAGTTGTAACCTATCTTCATTAGTGAAATTTCTCAAGGTGATCACCAAAGAGGATGTAGGCAATTTGCTGAACCTCTATAAACACTTGTGTCATTTGTGCTTGGTTAATTTCTGTGTGTGTGTGTAAGACTCATCCATCATTGAGTTCTTTGTCTAAAGTCCATCAACAACAAGATCTTTAAGGGCAGTGAGTTAGTCATTTTAATTCACAACAAGTGGTATCAGAGCTGTGTTTGGCAGCTGGAGCTAGTTCTTCTCTTGGAGTGCTAGTGTGTTGAAGATGGCTAGTGACATGGAAGCTGAGAGTGGTAGCAGTTCACAGCATCTGAAGCCACCACAGGCAGCAAGCATGAAGGTGGAGTTAAAGCCTTTCACAGGGAAGGAGAACTTCACTCTTTGGCAACGAAGGATGAAGTCAGCTCTTACACAACAACAACTCCATGTTGTGTTGGTTGGCAAGGAGAAGAAGCCAGCAAGCATGACGGATGATGAGTGGGGAGTTCTTGACGAGTTAGCCAGAGGATGACTCAACGTTCGGGAGAAAACTCTCAAGGTGAAGGTCTAGTTGCAAAGACCGGAGAGAGAGGTCGTTCAAAGAGGCGTGAAGGCAAGAAAGGCAATAGAGGAAGGTCCAAATCCAAGGCGAAAGATGGTTGTTTCGAGTGTGGGTCAAAGGAGCATTGGAAAAAGAATTGCCCCATATGGAAGGTGAAGAAGAACAAAGGGAAGAATGCAGCAAACACAGCGGAGGATGTCACGGAAAGTGATGGTGAGCTTTTGTGTGTTAATAGCAATGTTAAAACAAATGCATTGGCTAATTCTTCAAGGTGTTCCTCTTCCGATTGGATTTTGGATTCCGGATGCTCATATCATATGTGCTCAAACAAGGAGTGGTTTGACACGTATGAGAAAGAAGATAGCAGTGAAGTGATGATGGGGGATGGCTCAATGTGTAGAGTCAAAGGAACCGGTACAATCAAGGTAAAGATGCATGATGGGGCTGTTAGGACGCTTGGAATGGTAAGGCACATTCCAAAGTTGCGTAAGAATCTCATTTCCCTTGGAACTCTTGATAAGAATGGTTATTCATTCAAAGCAAATGGAGGGAAACTCATAGTCTCAAAAGGTTCACTTGTGATTATGAAGGGAGAGATTCAACCTAATTGTCTATATAGGTTGTGTGGTACAACAATCATAGGTGGAGCAGCTGTATCTACAAGCAAGGACTCGGAAGATGAAACTCAGCTTTGGCATTTGAGGCTAGGGCACATGAGTGAGAGGGGCATGCAGGAACTACACAACAGAAAGTTGTTGAAAGGTGTTCAAAGTTGCAAGCTTGAGTTCTGCAGATTTTGTACCATGGGAAAGCAATCAAAAATAGCTTTCAAGCAGCGAAACAAAGAGGAAGAAAGCACGGGTGTGCTAGATTATATTCACACGGATGTATGGGGGCCATCACCGGTTAAATCGAAGGGTGGAGCTCGCTATTTTGTGACTTTCTTGGATGATTTTTCCAGGAAGGTTTGGGTCTACTTCATGAAGGAGAAATCTGAGGTCTTCACCAAATTCAAAGAGTGGAAGGCGGAAGTAGAGAACCTAACTGGAAGAAAGATCAAGATCCTAAAGAGTGACAATGGTGGTGAATATAAGGACAGCAAGTTCCTTGAGTTTTGCAAAAGTGAAGGCATTAAGAGGCACTTTACCGTGAAGAAGACACCCCAACAAAATGGAGCTGCGGAGAGGATGAACCGAACTCTCATGGAGCGTGAGAGATGTATGAGAATTCATGCAGGGTTGCCCGAATCTTTTTGGGCAGAAACGGTTAACCACGCTGCCTATTTGGTTAACCGATCGCCTTCAAGAAATCTTGAGTTCAAGTGTGCAGAGGAGGTATGGTCTAAAAGGTCAATTGATTATTCGAATCTTAAGGTGTTTGGGTGCAGTGCATTTGCACTTATTCCTAGTGATGAAAGATCCAAGTTGAAGCCAAAGTCTCTTGAATGTATTTTCATTGGATTTGAGAGTGGTGTGAAGGGCTACAAGCTGTGGGATCCAGTGAACCACAAGAAGATACTCAGCAGAAATGTTGTGTTTGATGAGAAGACCATACCTATGAACAAAGTCAAGAATTCAGAGGCAAAGGAGGATGTTGTTGAGAAAGAAACAACCATTGAAGTTCCACTCAAGAAGGTGTCAAGAAAGACTTCACGGAAACAGCCAACTGAAGACGTTCAGGAGGAGGTGGAGTCTGACATTGAAGAGGAAGAAGCTGGGCAGCTTCAACAACACACTCAAGAAGAAGAAGAGGCTCAAGAACAGGTGGAGCCATCATCTATAGCTCGGTCCAGGCCCAAGAGAACCATCAAACCACCTCAAAGGTTTGGATGGGAGACGGATGCAGTTCACTATGCCCTAAATGCTAGTGAAGAAGAACCAACCACGTTCCAAGAAGCTGTTGAGAACAAGGAACGGGAAAGTTGGATGGAAGCTATGATGCAAGAGATGGAATCTCTACACCAAAACTCAGTTTGGGAGTTAGTTCCTAAACCCAAAGGTCGCAAGGTTATTGGCTGCAAATGGGTGTTTAGGAAGAAAGAAGAAATGCATGAGAAGGGTGCCACCTTATTCAAAGCTCGGTTGGTGGCAAAAGGATTCTTACAAAAGGAGGGAGTTGATTATGATGAAATCTTCTCTCCGGTGGTGAAACATACTTCTATACGACTACTACTCTCCATAGTAGCACAAGAGGACATGGAGGTGGAGCAAATGGATGTGAAGACTGCTTTCCTTCATGGTGAATTGGAGGAAGACATCTACATGAGCCAACCTCAAGGGTTCATTGAAGCAGGGAAGGAAAATCTGGTTTGCAGGTTGAAGAAGTCTTTGTATGGGCTGAAGCAATCTCCAAGGCAGTGGAACAAGTGCTTTGATTCTTACATGATGAAGATTGGGTATAGAAGATGTGAATCTGATTGTTGTGTTTACTCTCATGCATTCAAGGATGGTAACTTCATCCTTTTGCTTCTTTATGTTGATGACATGCTAATTGCATGTAAGGACATGTCAAAAATCCAGAATTTGAAGACATTGCTTGGAAGGGAGTTTGACATGAAGGATCTTGGTGCTGCACAAAAGATCCTAGGAATGGAGATAAGGAGAGACAGAAAGGAAGGCAAGTTGTGGCTGTCACAAAGCAAGTACATTTCCAAGGTACTTGAAAGGTTTAATATGATGGATTGCAAACCGGTGTCTACTCCTTTGGCGGAGCATTTTAAGTTAAGTGCAAAAGAATGTCCTTCTACGAATGTGGAGAAGGAAGAAATGAGTAAAGTTCCATATGCAAGCTTGGTAGGGTGTCTCATGTATGCAATGGTGTGCACACGCCCCGACTTAGCCCAAGCCGTTAGTGTGGTGTCAAGGTATATGGCGAATCCTGGAAGGCAACATTGGACAGCAGCAAAATGGATTCTCAGGTACTTGAAGGGCACCAAAAGGCTTGGGATATTGTTTGAAAGACAACAAGGAAATGCATGTGTATCGGGGTATGTAGATTCTGATTATGCAGGAGATTTAGACAAGAGGAGATCCACCACAGGATATGTCTTCACTTGTGGTGGAGGACCGATTAGTTGGAGAGCGGTGTTACAATCGGTTAGTGCCTTGTCTACTACGGAAGCGGAGTATATGGCTTTAACGGAAGCTTCAAAAGAAGCGGTATGGCTGAAGAGATTGGCAAAGGAATTCGGGATAGCTCAAGACTTGGTGGTGATTCTAAGTGACAGTCAAAGTGCTATTTGCTTAGTGAAGAATCAAGTGTTCCATGGGAGGTCCAAACACATTGATGTGAGATACCACCGGATAAGGGATTGGGTGAATGATGGAGACATCACAATAATGAAGGTTCATACAAATGAGAACGCTTCAGATTGCCTAACAAAGCCAGTCACAGCAGCAAAGTTCAAGCATTGTTTGAGCTTGCTCAATCTTGTTACATGCTAAAGATTGAGGTGGAGTTCTTGAGGGTTATCAGGGCGATTCTCAAGACATTACAGATGTCCTGGAAGGCAATGATGTCCACAAGGAGTATTAGGCTCGCCATGGTGGAGATTGTTGGAAAAAATGGCTCACCTAAAGGATACAAAGGTTTTGGCGCTCAAAGGGAGTATTTGAAACTTCCTAAAAGCGACCGGTCGCTGGGAAGTTGCGACCGGTCGTTTTCTGGCAGATTCGAGGTCTGGAGCTAAACCAAGGAGCGACCGGTCGCCAGTTCTTTGCGACCGGTCGCATGAAGCACGAGCGACCGGTCGCCAGACATTTGCGACCGGTCGCTGAGAAGCAGATTCGACGTCTGTAGGAAAAACTTCTGGCGACCGGTCGCCCATTCCTGACGACCGGTCGCTCCAGTCGTGCTGTGATGTTTTGCTTACGTATTTTCAACTGTCTTTTCAATGGCTATCGCTTTCCACAAGTTTGCAGGTGCTTAATGGGTCACTTCTGAGGTAAATGAAGGTTGACTACTTGCTGGATAGTTGGGAGAGCACTCAGGGCTAATTGGTTATCTTGTTTTGAATAATCTCCTCTCCATTTTCGGGTTTAATGGAGGTGGCTGAGTGAGATTGTATTACCTACCTGATCTGACCCTTAGTCTAAGTGGTGACTAAAAGGAAAGAACGTGGAGGACAATCAGATATCCTATCTCTTGTCCATTGGCTTGTGTAGGTAATGGAATGAAGTAAGATAACACAAGGGAGAAAGCATGTTGAACATATGTAGTGGCAAAAGCTGGAAACAATAAGTTTTTTCCAAGAGAGTTTCAGAAAAACCAAGGGGAGAGCAAGAGAGTTCTCTAAGTGTATCAAGGTGTTGAGCAAGGGTGTGAGAGAAACAGATTGTGAGGGTAGTGTTCTAAGGGGGTTTCCTTTGTAAACCAAAGTTGTAACCTATCTTCATTAGTGAAATTTCTCAAGGTGATCACCAAAGAGGATGTATTTCAAAACATTTTTTCAAAGTTCATTTGAATATTAAACATGCATTTAAACAAATTAATCGCAGCGGAAGTCTAAGGTGGTTGTTTAAATCCAAAAACAAAACTTCTTCCAAGTATCTTAAGCCATGAACATTGATATGTTTTTCATAAATGAAAATTCAAGAGAAAGGATAAGATCTAATTACCCTTGAAGCAATTATATGAACCAATTTGTGTTTGGTCTTCTCTTGATGATTTCCTCTTTGTTGATCTCCTCTTTGATCTTTGCTCCTTAATCTTTCTCCTCCATGTGAGCCACAAAAGTATATGGCCTCTAAGTCTCCACACCAATGGAACCTTGAGATGAGAAGAAGTATCTTGAGAATACTTGGATGCTAGTGCAAGATTCTCAAGATTGGTTTCAATCTAAACCACTTTGAAAGATGAAAGTGTTTCACTCTTGAAAACTATCATTTTTCTCTCTTTGATCTCCCAAACCTATTTGGTTGATGTTGGATTGTGTTTGTGTGTTAATGAGCTTATGGAAACAATTCCCATACACATTTACTTAAGCATTTTCGGCCAAAACCCATTGGGCTTCCAAAATTGGGCCTTATGACACTTAAACCATAATATTTAGGTGTCTTAAGCCCTTGGGCTTGATACCCAACCATTTGGGCTTTCCATTAACTATTACTTAGCCCAAATACGTTTTTACACGTAGTAAATCATCCACATCAAATCAATCAAATTGATTTCCTCATTCTCATTTGTATTACTCAAAGTTAACCATTTAAGGTGTGCGATCCATTAGGTTCTAATTAGCAAGGCAGTGGGAAAATATTAGAACTCTTTCTAACCAACTGGAATTAAAACCCTCTTTTTAATTCTTCCTTTATTTGGATCGATCACAATCAATCCTAGGACTTCCACAAGCCAAGAGTGACATCTAGCAATATATCAAGGCTACCCAAGCTAACCAGAATAGATGAAGAACCTATTCAGTTGGAATTGCAATGCAATACGATCCTTCTCTTATACAATGTTTCAAATCATATTATTAGGGTACGGATTGTTTATGTCAAACCCCTAATATGATTTATAACCTCATGTGATTCAAAAGAACACGATTAAGAACAACTTTCTAAATCAAGCTCAAAATACTTTGGCCAAAGATTTACTGAATCACATCTTGAAACATTCTCCTTCTTTATCGAAAGTAGAGATTCCTTATTGTACATTCACATGCCCCTATGATGAATTAAGAGATCCCAACAACACTTAAGACAAATCTTTTACGGCTTGCCTTTAAGAGCTATCAAAGATCAATAACGTATCACAGGACAACCATGATGCCTCAGGTCTAAGGACTAATTTGCATTATTGCAACTATGAGTTCTCATTTGACATATAGATAAATACTCCATATGAGAACTACGGTTGATCGCGTTCAGTGTACTCATTCACTAATGAGCACCCACATACTTGTATTAGTGTCAACTACACAAATGGTTTGAGACTAACCATCCTCCCAATTGAGCATACATAATATGTGCTAATCTTGACGGTTTATCAATGCCCATTTGATAACCTATGATTAGGAACATTTTGGGATGCTACAGTTAGAGATTAAAGGTCTCCCGAATCTAATCTTCTTTAAATTACTTTATCTCTTATTTAGCATACCCGGGACATTTGTTTCTTTACACGATGTAAAAGATAACAAATAAGTTTGCCCTTTATATATCATATACGAAATGTATTCTAAGGAGATTACATCAAATGTATTGGCTCTTAGGGCACATTTCTAACAATCTCCCACTTGCACTAAAGCCACATAGCCATGTATCTCATACCCATTATCTCTGTATGTTTATCCAGTTGTGACTGTGACATAGGCTTAGTGCGTGGATCTGTTACATTGTTTGCAGATGCCCCATCTAATGGTAACATTTTTCTATGTGTTTGGATCTTTGATGAGACCTAGGTTCCTTGGCTTGAGCTATCGCCCCATTGTCATCACACAGTAAAGGTACTTGTGACATTATGGTTAGAACCTCATTTAGTTCGGTAATGAACCTTTTTATCCAAACAGATTTTATTGTAGCTTCTAAAGCGACAATGTAATCAACTTTAGTTGTTCTCCAACAACTACGTGTTCATTCAAAATGAAGACGTACCCTTAGGTGGATTTGCAATAATTGATAATAGATATATTACCCAAATCAGTAAATGCTTCCACTTGCTACTCTGATGTTTCTCTCAGATGAGGAACATGTCCTTAGTCCTTCTTAAGTATTTAAGAACATACTTGACTGCTCCCAATTGATCCAATCATGGGCTTGATTTATATCTTCTAGTTATACTCGTATAACCGATATCATGTCTTGTACATGCTATGACATATATGAGAATCCCAATTGCATATGCATAAGAGATTTTTACTCATCTACTGTATCTCATAATGAGTTTTTGGACACATGCTCTTAGAAAAGTGAAGTCCATGTCATACTGGAAGTAAACTTTTCTTAGACTGTTCCATATGAAATCTCCTTAGCATCTTATCAACATACAAGGATTGAGATAATCCAATTATTCTCTTAGATCTATCAGGATAAATCTTTATCTCAAGTATGTAAGATGCTTCTTTAAAATCTTTCATTAAGAATGATTTTAATGAGTCACAGCTTCACTGAAGATATCATTCCTATATCGTTTCCGATAAGTAGTATGTCATCTACATACATCACTAGGAATGCTACCAAACTCCCACTGACCTTTTGTACACTCATTAGTCATCCATGTTTTGTATGAAGTCAAATGTTTTGACAACTTCATCAAATATGATGTTTCAACTCCAAGAACCTTGCATCAACCCATAAATGGATCTATGTAGCTTGCATACCTTATGCTTATCAACTTTAGAAATGAAGCCTTCATGTCGATCTATATATAGTTCTTCCTGAAGGTGGCCATTCAGAAAAGCCGCCTTCACATCCATTTTGACAAATCCCATAATCATGGTATGCAGCTATTGCAAGCCAAATCCGAATAGACTTTGTCATAGTGACAGGAGAGAAGGTTTCTTCATAGTCAATCCCTTCTCTTTGCTTGTAGCACTTTGCTACTAGCCTTGCTTTGTAGGTTTCTACTATCCCATCTGAGCCTATCTTCCTCTTAAAGATCCATTTATTCCATATTGGTACAATACCAGGAGGAGGATCAACTAGAGTCTAGACTTTGTTGGTATACGTAGAATCCATTTCGGATTTCATGGTTCCAAGCCATTTCTATGAGTCAATGTCTGACATTGTCTCATTGTAGTTCGAAGGGTCTTCGATATCCTTACAATCACTTAGGAGATTCAACTCTCCTTTGTTGTCATGAAGGAAACCATAATACCTTTTAGGCATTCTGCTAACCCTTCTTGAACTACGTGGAGTCTGTGTTACAACAAGTTTGTGGATCTGGGATTGCACTTAGTTCAGTGTTGATTTCTAGCTCATTGGACAATTCCTTGAGTTCTATCTCATGTCCCCCTTTTCCCATCAAGAGTGTATTCCCTTTTAGGAAGGTAGCTGACCTTGTGACAAACAACTCTTGCTCGTCGATGTGATAGAAGTGATATCCCATAGTTTCCTTTTGGATACCCTATAAATCTACACTTCACTAACCTTGCATTTAGTTTATCCGCATATTGCCTTTACATATGCTGGACAACCCCAAATCTTGATCTAATCAAGACTTGGTTTCTTCCCAAATCACATTTCAAATGGAGTTTGTGGAATGGATTTGGAAGGCACTCTATTTAGCAAATGAATTGCAGTTTCAAGTGCATATCCCTAAAAGGATATAGGTAAATTAGTACAGCTCATGGAACTCATTTTAGAAACTCCATTATGTTGTGGAATTCCTGGTGGAGTCCATCGTGATAAGATGCCACGTTCCTTAAGGTAATCAAGAAACTCTGTGCTTAAGTATTCACATCCTCGATCGAATCTAAGGATTTTAATACTCTTGCCTGTTTGGTTTTCAACTTCATTTCTGAATTCCTGAAACTTTTTCAAAATTCAGATTTATGCTTCATTAAGTATAAATACCCTAACCATGAATGATCATCGGTAAAGGTAATGAAGTATGAATAACCGCCCTCTGTGTTTGTATACAAAAATCCACAAACATCTTAGTGAATTAATCCCAACAGTTCTGTAACTCTTTCTCCTTTACCAGTGAAAGGAGACTTGGTCATTTTGCCATGTAGACAAAATTCACAAGTAGGCATAGGAACATGATCAAGTGATCCAAAAGGTTCCATCGTTTGCCATCCGGTGAATTCTATCTTGGCTAATGCCTCCAAGTTTAAGGTGTCACAATTTAGTTGATGTATCCACATCTCTAGGCCTCTCAGGTCTAGTTGCATCTTTATCCATATACAGTTAATGCTACCATTCATTTCTAAAATGAAAAGAGACCATCAATCAAAATTGCATAAGCAACGATTTGATTGATATGTGAAATAGAACAAAGCATTTTGTCAAACAAAACATCAAATCCATCTCTTAAATAATAGAGACGGATATTAAGTTCTTTACACATCCAGAAATGAAATAACAATTATTTCAAATTCAGGTCTTCTTCGGATGGTAGTTTGAGATGTTAGGTGCCTATTGCATTGGCAACTACATTAGTGCTATTTCCCACGGTTAGCACCATTTCTCATTTTCCAAGTCTTCTACTCCCACTAGTCCATGCACACAATTGCATATATGTTGACTAGCTCCTGAATCAACTATTCAGTTTAGAAGCTTTAACTGTAATTACTAATTTTAGAACAAGAGAGTGACCTTCTAAAGGTTTTTCTCTTGAGGCTTGCAAGACATCTCTTGCAATTTCTCTTCCAATGTCCATTCTTGCCACAGTGAAAAACAAATATCTTTCAGTTACTTGTCTTTCTTTTGTATTCTTTCTTCCTTGGGTTTTTGGAAAACCTTTCTTCTTCTTTCCTTTATCCTTACCTTTTGTTTGGATTTGGAAGAAGAAGAACCCTTCTAAAAATTGCAACTATCCTCTTAACCCTTTATCTTTTGAGATATTCATTTAAGCTACTATAGCTATATTGAGTAGCTCATATAGGGTATCATTCATCTTTCCTATATTATAGTTCATAACATACTGGGATTAACTGATGATATGGATGAAAGAAAGAATCTTGTTGAACTTCAACATCAAAGAAAAATCCATATTTTCCAATATCTTATGTAATGATATTACATTGAGATCATGTTGATTAACCGGGAACCCACTTACCATTCTTGTCATAACAAGTTCACATATGGTAATGTAAGCTATGAGTAGCTTCACCTTTTCATGGATGCCAACATGTAACTTTTACCTCGGTTGTCATCCGACACATGCTTCTTATAAGCCTTTGTCTTCTCCTCAATGGCATATGGACCAAGAGGGGTATATGGTGGGGTTTTTCTTATACACAACTAATCTTATCCAATTATAGGACAACTTGGTGTTTGTGCATCAAACCGGATAGTTCGTGTCATCTTGGACGTTTGAGTCAAGTATCTTTGAGATCGGGTTTGTGATGGTTAATTTGAAATTCTGCAAAACGTAAATAGATTTTAATTTAGATTAATCTTCTACCAAGGACTTAGGGTCTTTAAGTCATGATGGTAGCTCCCACTATTTTTGGCAAATTTCATATCCCTCCTGAAATCCGAGAGTTTCCGTTGAAACTCTTAGTGGGGATGGGAGTCTCACTTTCACATAGTTTTCCTCAACCTAACAGTTTGTTGGATTGCTATGATACTAATGAGAGGATACTCTTATCCAATCACATCATTAATGTGAATACCCATCACTATGGCCTCTAGAGAACTAGACCTCAACCTAACAGTTTGTTGGTTTCGTTCGTCTTAGTTAAGTTATTCCCACCATGCTTGTGGGTATAGGGTTTCAAGTATGACCTCAACCTAACAGTTTGTTGGCCACACTCGTTATCTATCCGCACTACATCAAGTATGTGTAATAGGCTTCCCTTGGATGGTTACAAGTACTGGATGTTGCCTCACTGAGGTACAACAAGGTGTAAATGTGCCACCCAATAAGAGACTACCACGGTGGAATGCCACAAAATAGCATTCAAAGTGCCATTTCGCTTATCAACTTAATATTGCTTTGAGGGTAGTTAAATTGGTCTCATTTTAATCCAATTTTAATCCTGTTAAAATTACCTATCTAATCTCATTAAATGGTTCCCATTGCAATATATTAGTAGCACATAATACTCCCACTAAATGTTTTAGAAATCATTTGCTTGAGATAGTGGAAATACATGATACTACTAATTGATTAATTATCATCATTACCGAACATTCCAATTGCATTGGGCTTATAGGATAATTATGGACTTTCTTGTTGATCCAACACGAGCCACCATGTTGGATCATGGTCTTGGATGGTGATTCATTTTAATTACGCGCGCATAAAAATAAATTAGGCATGAAAGCCATTTCATTATTACATAGCCAATCAAAATCGAATACATATCCAATAAGCGGCCAATCTCATAGCTCAATTGTTTGGTCTAAGTCCATAACCATCCTTTAATTATTTAAACGCTTTAAACAATTAAACTAGCAATGTAAAAACATGCTATTGGGTTGCATACATATATATGGGTTTAATTCAAGTGGTAACCATATTCAAATAAAATAAATTTACCATGGAGTGAAAATATTTTACTACAATAGTAAATGTAATTGTAGAAACCTTTTAGGCATAGTTACATTTATCATATATTGCAACTAGGTCTAAAACTATTCAACAATTAATAATGGATCAAAAGTTGATCCACTAGGGTGTGGGGTTAAAGCATGCATTTGTATAATACAAAATGGTGATCATAATTTTTTCAACTAAGTGAATAATCATGAATGTGACTAGGTAGGCCAACCACACTCACCAAAGTAATCAAAATTAATTTTAGTGTGGTCGGTAAATAATTAGTGATAGGAATAATTTGATCAACTTTTGCATTTTATATCAAATCACCAACATTTACATCTAGATAGCCCCACACACTCACCAAAGTAATCTTATTAATTTTAGTGTGGTGGGTAAATGTTTATTGAGTTGAAACATTTTTGAAAAACTTTTAATTTTATAATAAAACACCATCATCATCTTTTGACCTATCTTGGTGGAAAATTCCACTAAACACAATCATCAAAATTAGTCACATAACTTATGGATCAAAAAGATCCCATAACAAGAACATCAAGAACACCAAGAACATGCATATGAACTAATATGAATGTTCATGCAATTTCCGGAAAAATCCATATTCCATTTTAACCATCTCATGCTCTTAATATCATATATTTCATGAAGTTAAAATCATGGGGGTTTTAATGCAACTATGCTCTAATATTCATACACATATATGAACACAAAGAGAGCATCAATCATCAAAACACAAATCCGGAAATTCAAAATCCCAAACAACCCCTTTCACTCCATTTGATTTTTATTCAATCATATCAAAATAAATCAAGTATAACTATTATACTTTTAAATGAATTCACAACCCATATATGCATCTCTAAACCCCAAAAACATATCAAGTTCATGACCTATGGCTCTGATACCAATTGTCGGAATTTCAAAACATTTTTTCAAAGTTCATTTGAATATTAAACATGCATTTAAACAAATTAATCGCAGCGGAAGTCTAAGGTGGTTGTTTAAATCCAAAAACAAAACTTCTTCCAAGTATCTTAAGCCATGAACATTGATATGTTTTTCATAAATGAAAATTCAAGAGAAAGGATAAGATCTAATTACCCTTGAAGCAATTATATGAACCAATTTGTGTTTGGTCTTCTCTTGATGATTTCCTCTTTGTTGATCTCCTCTTTGATCTTTGCTCCTTAATCTTTCTCCTCCATGTGAGCCACAAAAGTATATGGCCTCTAAGTCTCCACACCAATGGAACCTTGAGATGAGAAGAAGTATCTTGAGAATACTTGGATGCTAGTGCAAGATTCTCAAGATTGGTTTCAATCTAAACCACTTTGAAAGATGAAAGTGTTTCACTCTTGAAAACTATCATTTTTCTCTCTTTGATCTCCCAAACCTATTTGGTTGATGTTGGATTGTGTTTGTGTGTTAATGAGCTTATGGAAACAATTCCCATACACATTTACTTAAGCATTTTCGGCCAAAACCCATTGGGCTTCCAAAATTGGGCCTTATGACACTTAAACCATAATATTTAGGTGTCTTAAGCCCTTGGGCTTGATACCCAACCATTTGGGCTTTCCATTAACTATTACTTAGCCCAAATACGTTTTTACACGTAGTAAATCATCCACATCAAATCAATCAAATTGATTTCCTCATTCTCATTTGTATTACTCAAAGTTAACCATTTAAGGTGTGCGATCCATTAGGTTCTAATTAGCAAGGCAGTGGGAAAATATTAGAACTCTTTCTAACCAACTGGAATTAAAACCCTCTTTTTAATTCTTCCTTTATTTGGATCGATCACAATCAATCCTAGGACTTCCACAAGCCAAGAGTGACATCTAGCAATATATCAAGGCTACCCAAGCTAACCAGAATAGATGAAGAACCTATTCAGTTGGAATTGCAATGCAATACGATCCTTCTCTTATACAATGTTTCAAATCATATTATTAGGGTACGGATTGTTTATGTCAAACCCCTAATATGATTTATAACCTCATGTGATTCAAAAGAACACGATTAAGAACAACTTTCTAAATCAAGCTCAAAATACTTTGGCCAAAGATTTACTGAATCACATCTTGAAACATTCTCCTTCTTTATCGAAAGTAGAGATTCCTTATTGTACATTCACATGCCCCTATGATGAATTAAGAGATCCCAACAACACTTAAGACAAATCTTTTACGGCTTGCCTTTAAGAGCTATCAAAGATCAATAACGTATCACAGGACAACCATGATGCCTCAGGTCTAAGGACTAATTTGCATTATTGCAACTATGAGTTCTCATTTGACATATAGATAAATACTCCATATGAGAACTACGGTTGATCGCGTTCAGTGTACTCATTCACTAATGAGCACCCACATACTTGTATTAGTGTCAACTACACAAATGGTTTGAGACTAACCATCCTCCCAATTGAGCATACATAATATGTGCTAATCTTGACGGTTTATCAATGCCCATTTGATAACCTATGATTAGGAACATTTTGGGATGCTACAGTTAGAGATTAAAGGTCTCCCGAATCTAATCTTCTTTAAATTACTTTATCTCTTATTTAGCATACCCGGGACATTTGTTTCTTTACACGATGTAAAAGATAACAAATAAGTTTGCCCTTTATATATCATATACGAAATGTATTCTAAGGAGATTACATCAAATGTATTGGCTCTTAGGGCACATTTCTAACATTGGGGTCGATCCGAAATCAATAGGTGTTCCAAATTGGACAATTCAAGTTCAACGGTAATTCGTTCCTAACTGGAGTGGTTGGTGTATTCCATACTTCTAGCGATTGGATTTCACTCAAAACTCACCAAATGACTCCTCCCACCATATTATGATGTTGCCCAAGTTTTGGGCTCGATCCGAAATCAATAGGTGTGAGAAATTGGACAATTCAAGTTCAACGGCAGTTCGTTCCTAATTGGAGTGGTTGGTGTATTCCATACTTCTAGCGATTTGATTTCACTCAAAACTCACCAAATGACTCCTCCCACCATATTATGACGTTGCCCAAGTTTTGGGCTCGATCCGAAATCAATAGGTGTTCCAAATTGGACAATTCAAGTTCAATGGCAATTCGTTCCTAATTGGAGTGGTTGGTGTATTCCATACTTCTAGCGATTGGATTTCACTCAAAACTCACCAATTGACTCCTCCCACCATATTATGATGTTGCCCAAGTTTTGGGCTCGATCCGAAATCAATAGGTGTTCCAAATTGGACAATTCAAGTTCAACGGCAGTTCGTTCCTAACTGGAGTGGTTGGTGTATTCCATACTTCTAGAGATTGGATTTCACTCAAAACTCACCAAATGACTCCTCCCACCATGTTATGATGTTGCCCAAGTTTTGGGGTCGATCCGAAATCAATAGGTGTTCCAAATTGGACAATTCAAGTTCAACGGCAGTTCGTTCCTAACTGGAGTGGTTGGTGTATTCCATAGTTCTAGAGATTGGATTTCACTCAAAACTCACCAAATGACTCCTCCCACCATGTTATGATGTTGCCCAAGTTTTGGGGTCGATCCGAAATCAATAGGTGTTCCAAATCGGACAATTCAAGTTCAACGGCAGTTCGTTCCTAACTGGAGTGGTTGGTGTATTCCATACTTCTAGCGATTGAATTTCACTCAAAACTCACCAATTGACTCCTCCCACCATATTACGATGTTGCCCAAGTTTTGGGCTCGATACGAAATCAATAGGTGTTCCAAATTGGACAATTCAAGTTCAACGGCAGTTCGTTCCTAACTGGAGTGGTTGGTGTATTCCATACTTCTAGTGATTGGATTTCACTCAAAACTCACCAATTGACTCCTCCCACCATATTATGATGTTGTCCAAGTTTTTGGCTCGATCCGAAATCAATAGGTGTTCCAAATTGGACAATTCAAGTTCAACGGTAGTTTGTTCCTAACTGGAGTGGTTGGTGTATTCCATACTTCTAGAGATTGGATTTCACTCAAAACTCACCAAATGACTCCTCCCACCATATTATGATGTTGCCCAAGTTTTGGGCTCGATCCGAAATCAATAGGTGTGAGAAATTGGACAATTCAAGTTCAACGGCAGTTCGTTCCTAATTGGAGTGGTTGGTGTATTCCATACTTCTAGCGATTTGATTTCACTCAAAACTCACCAAATGACTCCTCCCACCACATTATGATGTTGCCCAAGTTTTGGGCTCGATCCGAAATCAATAGGTGTTCCAAATTGGACAATTCAAGTTCAATGGCAGTTCGTTCCTAATTGGAGTGGTTGGTGTATTCCATACTTCTAGCGATTGGATTTCACTCAAAACTCACCAATTGACTCCTCCCACCATATTATGATGTTGCCCAAGTTTTGGGCTAGATCCGAAATCAATAGGTGTTCCAAATTGGACAATTCAAGTTCAACGGCAGTTCGTTCCTAACTGGAGTGGTTGGTGTATTCCATACTTCTAGAGATTGGATTTCACTCAAAACTCCCCAAATGACTCCTCCCACCATGTTATGATGTTGCCCAAGTTTTGGGGTCGATCTGAAATCAATAGGTGTTCCAAATTGGACAATTCAAGTTCAACGGCAGTTCGTTCCTAACTGGAGTGGTTGGTGTATTCCATACTTCTAGAGATTGGATTTCACTCAAAACTCACCAAATGACTCCTCCCATCATGTTATGATGTTGCCCAAGTTTTGGGGTCGATCCGAAATCAATAGGTGTTCCAAATTGGACAATTCAAGTTCAACGGCAGTTTGTTCCTAACTGGAGTGGTTGGTGTATTCCATACTTCTAGCGATTGAATTTCACTCAAAATTCACCAATTGACTCCTCCCACCATATTATGATGTTGCCCAAGTTTTGGGCTCGATCCGAAATCAATAGGTGTTCCAAATTGGACAATTCAAGTTCAACGGCAGTTCGTTCCTAACTGGAGTGGTTGGTGTATTCCATACTTCTAGTGATTGGATTTCACTCAAAACTCACCAATTGACTCCTCCCACCATATTATGATGTTGTCCAAGTTTTTGGCTCGATCCGAAATCAATAGGTGTTCCAAATTGGACAATTCAAGTTCAACGGTAGTTTGTTCCTAACTGGAGTGGTTGGTGTATTCCATACTTCTAGCGATTGGATTTCACTCAAAACTCACCAAATGACTCCTCCCACCATATTATGATGTTGCCCAAGTTTTGGGCTCGATCCGAAATCAATAGGTGTTCCAAATTGGAGAATTCAAGTTCAACGGCAGCTCGTTCCTAATTGGAGTGGTTGGTGTATTCCATACTTCTAGCGATTGGATTTCATTCAAAACTCACCAATTGACTCCTCCCACCATATTATGATGTTGCCCAAGTTTTGGGCTAGATCCGAAATCAATAGGTGTTCCAAATTGGACAATTCAAGTTCAACGGCAGTTCGTTCCTAACTGGAGTGGTTGGTGTATTCCATACTTCTAGAGATTGGATTTCACTCAAAACTCCCCAAATGACTCCTCCCACCATGTTATGATGTTGCCCAAGTTTTGGGGTCGATCCGAAATCAATAGGTGTTCCAAATTGGACAATTCAAGTTCAACGGCAGTTCGTTCCTAACTGGAGTGGTTGGTGTATTCCATACTTCTAGAGATTGGATTTCACTCAAAACTCACCAAACGACTCGTCCCACCGTATTATGTTGTTGCCCAAGTTTTGGGCTCGATCCGAAATCAATAGGTGTTCCAAATTGGACAATTCAAGTTCAACGGCAGTTCGTTCCTAACTGGAGTGGTTGGTGTATTCCATACTTCTAGCGATTGGATTTCACTCAAATCTCACCAATTGACTCCTCCCCCCATATTATGATGTTGCCCAAGTTTTGGGCTCGAACCGAAATCAATAGGTGTTCGAAATTGGACAATTCAAGTTCAACGGCAGTTCGTTCCTAATTGGAGTGGTTGGTGTATTCCATACTTCTAGAGATTGGATTTCACTCAAAACTCACCAAATGACTCCTCCCACCATATTATGACGTTGCCCAAGTTTTGGGCTCGATCCGAAATCAATAGGTGTTCCAAATTGGACAATTCAAGTTCAATGGCAGTTCGTTCCTAATTGGAGTGGTTGGTGTATTCCATACTTCTAGCGATTGGATTTCACTCAAAACTCACCAATTGACTCCTCCCACCATATTATGATGTTGCCCAAGTTTTGGGCTAGATCCGAAATCAATAGGTGTTCCAAATTGGACAATTCAAGTTCAACGGCAGTTCGTTCCTAACTGGAGTGGTTGGTGTATTCCATACTTCTAGAGATTGGATTTCACTCAAAACTCCCCAAATGACTCCTCCCACCATGTTATGATGTTGCCCAAGTTTTGGGGTCGATCCGAAATCAATAGGTGTTCCAAATTGGACAATTCAAGTTCAACGGCAGTTCGTTCCTAACTGGAGTGGTTGGTGTATTCCATACTTCTAGAGATTGGATTTCACTCAAAACTCACCAAACGACTCGTCCCACCGTATTATGTTGTTGCCCAAGTTTTGGGCTCGATCCGAAATCAATAGGTGTTCCAAATTGGACAATTCAAGTTCAACGGCAGTTCGTTCCTAACTGGAGTGGTTGGTGTATTCCATACTTCTAGCGATTGGATTTCACTCAAATCTCACCAAATGACTCCTCCCACCATATTACGATGTCGCCCAAGTTTTGGGCTCGATCCGAAATCAATAGGTGTTCCAAATTGGACAATTCAAGTTCAACGGCAGTTCGTTCCTAATTGGAGTGGTTGGTGTATTCCATACTTCTAGCGATTTGATTTCACTCAAAACTCACCAAATGACTCCTCCCACCACATTATGATGTTGCCCAAGTTTTGGGCTCGATCCGAAATCAATAGGTGTTCCAAATTGGACAATTCAAGTTCAATGGCAGTTCGTTCCTAACTGGAGTGGTTGGTGTATTCCATACTTCTAGGGATTGGACTTCACTCAAAACTCACCAATTGACTCCTCCCAGCATATTATGATGTTGCCCAAGTTTTGGGCTCGATCCGAAATCAATAGGTGTGAGAAATTTTACAATTCAAGTTCAACGGCAGTTCGTTCCTAATTGGTGTGGTTGGTGTATTCCATACTTCTAGTGATTGGATTTCACCCAAAACACACCAATTGACTCCTCCCACCATATTATGATGTTGTCGAAGTTTTGGGCTCGATGCGAAATCAATAGGTGTTCCAAATTGGACAATTCAAGTTCATCGGTAGTTCGTTCCAAACTGGAGTGGTTGGGGTATTCCATACTTCTAGCGATTGGATTTCACTCAAAACTCACCAATTGACTCCTCCCCCCATATTATGATGTTGCCCAAGTTTTGGGCTCGAACCGAAATCAATAGGTGTTCGAAATTGGACAATTCAAGTTCAACGGCAGTTCGTTCCTAATTGGAGTGGTTGGTGTATTCCATACTTCTAGAGATTGGATTTCACTCAAAACTCACCAAATGACTCCTCCCACCATATTATGACGTTGCCCAAGTTTTGGGCTCGATCCGAAATCAATAGGTGTTCCAAATTGGACAATTCAAGTTCAATGGCAGTTCGTTCCTAATTGGAGTGGTTGGTGTATTCCATACTTCTAGCGATTGGATTTCACTCAAAACTCACCAATTGACTCCTCCCACCATATTATGATGTTGCCCAAGTTTTGGGCTAGATCCGAAATCAATAGGTGTTCCAAATTGGACAATTCAAGTTCAACGGCAGTTCGTTCCTAACTGGAGTGGTTGGTGTATTCCATACTTCTAGAGATTGGATTTCACTCAAAACTCCCCAAATGACTCCTCCCACCATGTTATGATGTTGCCCAAGTTTTGGGGTCGATCCGAAATCAATAGGTGTTCCAAATTGGACAATTCAAGTTCAACGGCAGTTCGTTCCTAACTGGAGTGGTTGGTGTATTCCATACTTCTAGAGATTGGATTTCACTCAAAACTCACCAAACGACTCGTCCCACCGTATTATGTTGTTGCCCAAGTTTTGGGCTCGATCCGAAATCAATAGGTGTTCCAAATTGGACAATTCAAGTTCAACGGCAGTTCGTTCCTAACTGGAGTGGTTGGTGTATTCCATACTTCTAGCGATTGGATTTCACTCAAATCTCACCAAATGACTCCTCCCACCATATTACGATGTCGCCCAAGTTTTGGGCTCGATCCGAAATCAATAGGTGTTCCAAATTGGACAATTCAAGTTCAACGGCAGGTCGTTCCTAACTGGAGTGGTTGGTGTATTCCATACTTCTAGCGATTGGATTTCACTCAAAACTCACCAATGACTCCTCGCACCATATTATGATGTTACCCAAGTTTTGGGCTCGATCCGAAATCAATAGGTGTGAGAAATTGGACAATTCAAGTTCAACGGCAGTTCGTTCCTAACTGGAGTGGTTGGTGTATTCCATATTTCTAGCGATTGGATTTCACTCAAAACTCTCCAATTGACTCCTCCCACCATATTATGATGTTGCCCAAGTTTTGGGCTCGATCCGAAATCAGTAGGTGTGAGAAATTGGACAATTCAAGTTCAACGGCAGTTCGTTCCTAATTGGAGTGGTTGGTTTATTCCATACTTCTCGCGATTTGATTTCACTCAAAACTAACCAAATGACTCCTCCCACAATATTATGATGTTGCCCAAGTTTGGGGCTCGATCCGAAATCAATAGGTGTGAGAAATTGGACAATTCAAGTTCAACGGCAGTTCGTTCCTAATTGGAGTGGTTGGTGTATTCCATACTTCTAGCGATTGGGTTTCACTCAAAACTAACCAAATGACTCCTCCCACCATATTATGGTGTTGCCCAAGTTTTGGGCTCGATCCGAAATCAATTGGTGTTCCAAATTGGACAATTCAAGTTCCACGGCAGTTCGTTCCTAATTGGAGTGGTTTGTGTATTCCATACTTCTAGCGATTGGATTTCACTCAAAACTCACCAAATAACTTCTCCCACCATATTATGATGTTGCCAATGTTTTGGGCTCGATCCGAAATCAATAGATCTGAGAAATTGGCCAATTCAATTTCAACGACAGTTCGTTCCTAATTGGAATGGTTGGTGTATTCCATACGTCTACTAATTGGATTTCACTCAAAACTCATCAAATGACTCCTCCCACCATATTATGATGTTGCCCAAGTTTTGGGCTAGATCCAAAATCAATAGGTGTTCCAAATTGGACAATTCAAGTTCAACGGCAGTTCGTTCCTAACTGGAGTGGTTGGTGTATTCCATACTTCTAGCGATTGGATTTCACTCAAAACTCACCAAATGACTCCTCCCACCATATTATGATGTTGCCCAAGTTTTGGGCTCGATCCGAAATCAATAGGTGTTCCAAATTGGAGAATTCAAGTTCAACGGCAGCTCGTTCCTAATTGGAGTGGTTGGTGTATTCCATACTTCTAGCGATTGGATTTCATTCAAAACTCACCAAATGACTCCTCCCACCATATTATGATGTTGCCAAGTTTTGGGCCCGATCCGAAATCAATAGGTGTTCCAAATTGGACAATTCAAGTTCAATGGCAGTTTGTTCCTAATTGGAGTGGTTGGTGTATTCCATACTTCTAGCGATTGGAATTGACCAAAAACTCACCAAATGACTCCTCCCACCATATTATGATGTTTCCCAAGTTTGGGGCACGGTCCGAAATCAATAGGTGTTCCAAACTGGACAATTCAAGTTCAACGGCAGTTCGTTCCTAATTGGAGTGGTTGGTGTATTACATACTTGTAGCGATTGGATTTCACTCAAAACTCGCCAAATGCCTCCTCCCACCATATTATGATGTTGCCCAAGTTTTGGGCTGGATCCGAAATCAATAGGTGTTCCAAATTGGAGAATTCAAGTTCAACGGCAGCTCGTTCCTAATTGGAGTGGTTGGTGTATTCCATACTTCTAGCGATTGGATTTCATTCAAAACTCACCAAATGACTCCTCCCACCATATTATGATGTTGCCCAAGTTTTGGGCCCGATCCGAAATCAATAGGTGTTCCAAATTGGACAATTCAAGTTCAATGGCAGTTTGTTCCTAATTGGAGTGGTTGGTGTATTCCATACTTCTAGCGATTGGATTTTACTTAAAACACACCAAATGACTCCTCCCACCATATTATGATGTTGCCCAAGTTTTGGGCTCGATCCAAAATCAATAGGTGTTCCAAATTGGAGAATTCAAGTTCAACGGCAGCTCGTTCCTAATTGGAGTGGTTGGTGTGTTCCATACTTCTAGCGATTGGATTTCATTCAAAACTCACCAAATGACTCCTCCCACCATATTATGATGTTGCCCAAGTTTTGGGCCCGATCCGAAATCAATAGGTGTTCCAAATTGGACAATTCAAGTTCAATGGCAGTTTGTTCCTAATTGGAGTGGTTGGTGTATTCCATACTTCTAGCGATTGGATTTTACTTAAAACTCACCAAATGACTCCTCCCACCATATTATGATGTTGCCCAAGTTTTGGGCTCGATCCAAAATCAATAGGTGTTCCAAATTGGACAATTCGAGTTCAACGGCAGTTCGTTCCTAATTGGAGTGGTTGGTGTATTCCATACTTCTAGCGATTGGATTTCACTCAAAACTCACCAAATGACTCTTCCCACCATATTATGATGTTGCCCAAGTTTGGGGCTCGATCCGAAATCAATAGGTGTGAGAAATTGGACAATTCAAGTTCAACGGCAGTTCGTTCCTAATTGTAGTGGTTGGTGTATTACATACTTCTAGCTGTTGGATTTCACTCAAAACTCACCAAATGTCTCCTCCCACCATATTATGATGTTTCCCAAGTTTTGGCTCGATTCGAAATCAATCGGTGTGAGAAATTGGTCAATTCAATTTCAACGACAGTTCGTTCCTAATTGGAGTGGTTGGTGTATTCCATACTTCTAGCTGTTGGATTTCACTCAAAACTCACCAAATGTCTCCTCCCACCATATTATGATGTTGCCCAAGTTTGGGGCTCGATCCGAAATCGATAGGTGTTCCAAATTGGACAATTCAAGTTCAACGGCAGTTCGTTCCTAATTGGATTGTTTGGTGTATTCCATACTTCTAGCGATTGGATTTCACTCAAAACTCACCAAATGACTCCTCCCACCATATTATGATGTTGCCCAAGTTTGGGGCTCGGTCCGAAATCAATAGGTGTGAGAAATTGGACAATTCAAGTTCAACGGCAGTTCGTTCCTAATTGGAGTGGTTGGTGTATTCCATACTTCTAGCGATTGGATTTCACTCAAAACAAACCAAATGACTCCACCCACCATATTATGATGTTGCCCAAGTTTTGGGCTCGATCCGAAATCAATAGGTGTGAGAAATTGGACAATTTAATTTCAACGGCGGTTCGTTCCTAATAGGAGTGGTTGGTTTATTCCATACTTCTAGCGATTGGATTTCACTCAAAACTCACCAAATGACTCCTCCCACCATATTATGATGTTGCCCAAGTTTTGGGCTCGATCCGAAATCAATAGATGTTCGAAATTGGACAATTCAAGTTCAACGGCAGTTCGTTCCTAATTGGAGTGGTTGGTATATTCCATACTTCTAGCGATTGGATTTCACTCAAAACTCACGAAATGACTCCTCCCACCATATTACGATGTTGCCCAAGTTTGGGGCTCGATCCGAAATCAATAGGTGTGAGAAATTGGACAATTCAAGTTCAACGGCACTTCGTTCGTAATTGGAGTGGTTGGTGTATTCCATACTTCTAGCGATTGGATTTCACCCAAAACTCACCAAATGACTCCTCCCACCATATTATGATGTTGCCCAAGTTTGGGGTTCGATCCGAAATCAATAGGTGTGAGAAATTGGACAATTCAAGTTCAACGGCAGTTCGTTCCTAAGTGGAGTGGTTGGTGTATTCCATACTTCTAGCAACTGGATTTCACTCAAAACAAACCAAATGACTCCTCCCACCATATTATGATGTTGCCCAAGTTTTGGGCTCGATCCGAAATCGATAGGTGTTCCAAATTGGACAATTCAAGTTCAACGGCAGTTCGTTCCTAATTGGATTGTTTTGGTGTATTCCATACTTCTAGCGACTGGATTTCACTCAAAACTCACCAAATGACTCCTCCCACCATAGTATGATGTTGTCCAAGTTTTGGGCTCGATACGAAATCAATAGGTGTGAGAAATTGGACATTTCAAGTTCAACGGCATTTCGTTCCTAATTGGAGTGGTTGGTGTATTCTCTTCTAGCGATTGGATTTCACTCAAAATTCACCAAATGACTCCTCCCACCATGTTATGATGTTGCCCATGTTTTGGGCTCGATCCGAAATCAATTGGTGTGAGAAATTGGACAATTCAAGTTCAACGACAGTTCGTTTCTAATTGGAGTGGTTGGCGTATTCCATACTTCTAGCGAGTGGATTTCACTCAAAACTCAACAAATGACTCCTCCCACCATATTATGATGTTGCCCAAGTTTGGGGCTCGGACCGAAATCGATAGGTGTTCCAAATTGGACAATTCAAGTTCAACGGCAGTTCGTTCCTAATTGGATTGGTTGGTGTATTCCATACTTCTAGCGATTGGATTTCACTCAAAACTCACCAAATGACTCCTCCCACCATATTATGATGTTGCCCAAGTTTTGGGCTCAATACGAAATCAATTGATGTTCGAAATTGGACAATTCAAGTTCAACGGCAGTTCGTTCCTAATTGGAGTGGTTGGTGTATTCCATACTTCTAGCAATTGGATTTCACTCAAAACTCATCAATTGACTCCTCCCACCATATTATGATGTTGCCCAAGTTTGGGGCTCGATCCGAACTCAATAGGCGTGAGAAATTGGACAATTCAAGTTCAACGGCAGTTCGTTCCTAATTGGAGGGGTTGGTGTATTCCATACTTCCAGCGATTGGATTTCACTCAAAACTCACCAAATGACTCCTCCCACCATATTACGATGTTGCCCAAGTTTGGGGCTCGATCCGAAATCAATAGGTGTGAGAAATTGGACAATTCAAGTTCAACGGCAGTTCGTTCCTAATTGGAGTGGTTGGTATATTCCATACTTCTAGCGATTGGATTTCACTCAAAACTCACGAAAAGACTCCTCCCACCATATTACGATGTTGCCCAAGTTTGGGGCTCGATCCGAAATCAATAGGTGTGAGAAATTGGACAATTAAAGTTCAACGGCAGTTCGTTCGTAATTGGAGTGGTTGTTGTATTCCATACTTCTAGCGATTTGATTTCACTCAAAACTCACCAAATGACTCCTCCCACCATATTATGATGTTGCCCAAGTTTGGGGCTCGATCCGAAATCAATAGGTGTTCGAAATTGGACAATTCAAGTTGAACGGCAGTTCATTCCCAATTGGAGTGGTTGGTGTATTCCATACTTCTAGCGATTGGATTTCACTCAAAACTAACCAAATGACTCCTCCCACCATATTATGATGTTGCCCAAGTTTTGGGCTCGATCCGAAATCAATAGGTGTTCCAAATTGGACAATTCAAGTTCAACGGCATTTCGTTCCTAATTGGAGTGGTTGGTGTATTCCATACTTCTAGCTATTGGATTTCACTCAAAACTCACCAAATGACTCCTCCCACCATATTATGACGTTGCCCAAGTTCGGGGCTCGATCCGAAATCAATAGGTGTTCGAAATTGGACAATTCAAGTTCAACGGCAGTTCGTTCCTAATTGGAGTGGTTGGTGTATTCCACACTTCTAGCAATTGGATTTCACTCAAAACTCACCAAATGACACCTCCCACCACATTATGATGTTGCCCAAGTTTGGGGCTCGATCCGAAATCAATAGGTGTTCGAAATTGGACAATTCAAGTTCAACGGCTGTTCGTTCCTAATTGGAGTGGTTGGTGTATTCCATACTTCTAGCAATTGGATTTCACTCAAAACTCACCAAATGACTCCTCCCACCATATTATGATGTTGCCCAAGTTTGGGGCTCGATCCGAACTCAATAGGCGTGAGAAATTGGACAATTCAAGTTCAACGGCAGTTCGTTCCTAATTGGAGTGGTTGGTGTATTCCATACTTCCAGCGATTGGATTTCACTCAAAACTCACCAAATGACTCCTCCCACCATATTACGATGTTGCCCAAGTTTGGGGCTCGATCCGAAATCAATAGGTGTGAGAAATTGGACAATTCAAGTTCAACGGCAGTTCGTTCCTAATTAGAGTGGTTGGTATATTCCATACTTCTAGCGATTGGATTTCACTCAAAACTCACGAAATGACTCCTCCCACCATATTACGATGTTGCCCAAGTTTGGGGCTCGATCCGAAATCAATAGGTGTGAGAAATTGGACAATTCAAGTTCAACGGCAGTTCGTTCGTAATTGGAGTGGTTGGTGTATTCCATACTTCTAGCGATTGGATTTCACTCAAAACTCACCAAATGACTCCTCCCACCATATTACGATGTTGCCCAAGTTTGGGGCTCGATCCAAAATCAATAGGTGTGAGAAATTGGACAATTCAAGTTCAACGGCAGTTCGTTCGTAATTGGAGTGGTTGGTGTATTCCATACTTCTAGCAATTGGATTTCACTCAAAACTCACCAAATGACTCCTCCCACCATATTACGATGTTGCCCAAGTTTGGGGCTCGATCCGAAATCAATAGGTGTTCGAAATTGGACAATTCAAATTCAACGGCAGTTCATTCGTAATTGGAGTGGTTGGTGTATTCCATACTTCTAGCGATTGGATTTCACTCACCACATGACTCCTCCCGCCATATTATGATGTTGCCCAAGTTTGGGCCTCGATCCGAAATCAATAGGTGTGAGAAATTGGACAATTCAAGTTCATCGGCAGTTCGTTCCTAATTGGAGAGGTTGGTGTATTCCATACTTCTAGCGATTGGATTTCACTCAAAACTCACCAAATGACTTGTTGTGTAGATACAGCTGCACCGAAATGGATTAAGCTGCGTCCTCAACTTGTGATACTCGCAAGTGCACGAACCGTTGGTAGTTTATCGTACGTAAGTGCGAGGTCGATTCCACAGGGATTGGTGATTGAATGATCCAATTCATTTTCCCTACACAAAACAAAAATGAAAAAGAAAGGAAATAAATAAAACAAGGAAGAAATAACTCAAGCAAATAAGTTCCCAAGTTCAATTAGATTAACGGATTGATTCTAGCTAAAGTATGATTAAGCCATGGTGTTTGGTCATAACCTTGTGTTCCTAGTTCCCTAATTTGATCATTTGTTGTCTAACCTAAAATTAAGCATTAGGAACCCATTAAGCATAGAAGAACAATTTAAACAACCAAGCATGTATCTAATCCCTGTTGTCGAATGTCCATACATACTCTTCCTGTTCATAGTTCAATTCGAATTAAAGCATGGTGTATACTCTTAATTCAAACCAAGATAGCTAACATGCTAGCCTAAATGGTGATCAATCATTCAAACTAGCATATTAACTTATAAGCATAATGAATAAGAACAAAAACCATAATTGAAACTTGGAAACTAATTCAACTTGAAAACTTAAGAAAAGAATTTACATTACAAAGAAAAATAAACTACAACTAAGAAGCAAAAGGAAAGCTAGAATTGAGAACTAGAAAGAAAAATTAAGAGAATTTGAGGGAGAGAATGGAAGGGAGCTCTAGAGAAGTGTTTGAGAGCTCCCCCCCTTGAGGTGTGTTTACAAGCTTTGAGAACATCCCTATTTATAGGCCTAGGGGAAGTGAAAATCTGAATTCAATATGGCTAATGCATACAACACTTGTATTATAAAATCTTGAATTGGTTGATGCACTTCACCAATAAATCCCACCAGCAGCCCTAGCTCATCTTCATGTCACCATGACCAAGCTTCCAACCAGAAACAATAGCTCATCCGGAGGTCAGCATGACCAGCAACTTCAAGGGCTTACAAATTGGGCTTCCCTTAAGCAAATGACGACTTTAAGCACTCCACATTGAAGTTCAGAATGTGGCTGATCCAACCACACAAGTATTGGCCCAATCCAAGCTGGGATGAAGAAGTTAAGGCCAAAACAAATTGCTAACTCGTTTTTGATCGCTGACAAAATCCATCCTGAGCATGGTTCTGTGTTTGCTAGGTGACAGACTCCATATGTATCCAATGGGGCTGCATTTTGGATATGTTATAGTACACACCCATTGGAACAACTTTCATGAAGAACGTTGCCTCATCCGAGCTATGTAGGTTGCTGAAACAAAGCTTGCAATATGACCTACGAAACTGGACTGGCAGGGGGCTGTAGCCAAAATGAGTTTGAATTTAAGCTCTTCATCGATTCATCCAAATTAGGCCTTAACATGCTTCAATTGCATGAATTATGCTCTCTTGCTCTTTTTGCCTACAAAACACACAAAGAGAGGCAAATAACATAGAAATCTAGGAAACTAAGCAAAAGAAGTAAGTAAATTTGGGCATGTATATGTATGAAATTATGAGCTTAACATGACTCCTCCCACCATATTATGATGTTGCCCAAGTTTGGGGCTCGATCCGAAATCAATAGGTGTGAGAAATTGGACAATTCAAGTTCAACGGCAACTCGTTCCTAATTGGAGTGGTTGGTGTATTCCATACTTCTAGCGATTGGATTTCACTCAAAACTCACCAAATGACTCCTCCCACCATATTATGATGTTGCCCAAGTTTGGGGCTCGATCCGAAATCAATAGGTGTGAGACATTGGACAATTCAAGTTCAACGGCAGTTCGTTCCTAATTGGAGTGGTTGGTGTATTCCATACTTCTAGCGATTGGATTTCACTCAAAATTCACCAAATGACTCCTCCCACCATATTATGATGTTGCCCAAGTTTGGGGCTCGATCCGAAATCAATAGGTGTGAGAAATTGGACAATTCAAGTTCAACGGCAGTTCGTTCCTAATTGGAGTTTAGGCTGCATTTTGGATATGTTATAGTATACACCCATTGGAACAACTTTCATGAAGAATGTTGCCTCATCCGAGCTATGTAGGTTGCTGAAACAAAGCTTGCAATATGACCTACGAAACTGGACTGGAAGGGGGCTGTAGCCAAAATGAGTTTGTCTTTAAGCTCTTCATGGATTCATCCAAATTAGGCCTTAACATGCTTGAATTGCATGAATTATGCTCTCTTGCTCTTTTTGCCTACAAAACACACAAAGAGAGGCAAATAACATAGAAATCTAGGAAACTAAGCAAAAGAAGTAAGTAAATTTGGGCATGTATATGTATGAAATTACGAGCTTAACATGACTCCTCCCACCATATTATGATGTTGCCCAAGTTTGGGGCTCGATCCGAAATCAATAGGTGTGAGAAATTGGACAATTCAAGTTCAACGGCAGTTCGTTTCTAATTGGAGTGGTTGGTGTATTCCATACTTCTAGCGATTGGATTTCACTCAAAACTCACCAAATGACTACTCCCACCATATTATGATGTTGCCCAAGTTTGGGGCTCGATCCGAAATCAATAGGTGTGAGAAATTGGACAATTCAAGTTCAACGGCAGTTCGTTCCTAATTGGAGTGGTTGGTGTATTCCATACTTCTAGTGATTGGATTTCACTCAAAACTCACCAAATGACTCCTCCCACCATATTATGATGTTGCCCAAGTTTGGGGCTCGATCCGAAATCAATAGGTGTGAGAAATTGGACAATTCAAGTTCAACGCCAGTTCGTTCCTAATTGGAGTGGTTGGTGTATTCCACACTTCTAGAGATTGGATTTCACTCAAAACACACCAAATGACTCCTCCCACCATATTAAGATGTTGCCCAAGTTTTGGGCTCGATCCGAAATCAATAGGTGTGAGAAATTGGACAATTCAAGTTCAACGGCAGTTCGTTCCTAATTGGAGTGGTTAGTGTATTCCACACTTCTAGCGATTGGATTTCACTCACCACATGACTCCTCCCACCATATTATGATGTTGCCCAAGTTTGGGGCTCGATCCGAAATCAATAGGTGTTAGAAATTCGACAATTCAAGTTCAACGGCATTTCGTTCCTAATTGGAGTGGTTGGTGTATTCCATACTTCTAGCAATTGGATTTCTCTCAAAACTCACCAAATGACTCCTCCCACCATATTATGATGTTGCCCAAGTTTTGGGCTCGATCCGAAATCAATAGGTGTTCCAAATTGGACAATTCAAGTTCAACGGCATTTCGTTCCTAATTGGAGTGGTTGGTGTATTCCATAATTCTAGCGATTGGATTTCACTCAAAACTCACCAAATGACTCCTCCCACCATATTATGACGTTGCCCAAGTTTGGGGCTCGATCCGAAATCAATAGGTGTGAGAAATTGGACAATTCAAGTTCAACGGCAGTTCGTTCCTAATTGGAGCGATTGGTGTATTCCATACTTCTAGCGATTGGATTTCACTCAAAACTCACCAAATGACTCCTCCCACCATATTACGATGTTGTCCAAGTTTGGGGCTCGATCCGAAATCAATAGGTGTGAGAAATAGGACAATTCAAGTTCAACGGCAGTTCGTTCCAAATTGGAGTGGTTGGTGTATTCCATACTTCTAGCGATTGGATTTCACTCAAAACTCACCAAATGACTCCTCCCACCATATTATGACGTTCCCCAAGTTTGGGGCTCGATCCGAAATCAGTAGGTGTGAGAAATTGGACAATTCAAGTTCAACGGCAGTTCGTTCCTAATTGGAGTGGTTAGTGTATTCCACACTTCTAGCGATTGGATTTCACTCACCACATGACTCCTCCCACCATATTATGATGTTGCCCAAGTTTGGGGCTCGATCCGAAATCAATAGGTGTTAGAAATTCGACAATTCAAGTTCAACGGCATTTCGTTCCTAATTGGAGTGGTTGGTGTATTCCATACTTCTAGCAATTGGATTTCTCTCAAAACTCACCAAATGACTCCTCCCACCATATTATGATGTTGCCTAAGTTTGGGGCTTGATCCGAAATCAATAGGTGTTCGAAATTAGACAATTCAAGTTCAACAGCACTTCGTTCCTAATTGGAGTGGTTGGTGTATTCCATACTTCTAGCAATAGGATTTCACTCAAAACTCACCAAATGACTCCTCCCACCATATTATGATGTTGCCCAAGTTTTGGGCTCGATCCGAAATCAATAAGCTTGAGAAATTGGACAATTCAAGTTCAACGGCAGTTCGTTCCTAATTGGAGTGGTTGGTGTATGCCATACTTCTAGCGATTGGATTTCACTCAAAACTCACCAAATGACACCTCCCACCATACTATGATGTTGCCCAAGTTTTGGGCTCCATCCGAAATCAATAGGTGTTCCAAATTGTACAATTCAAGTTTCACGGCAGTTCGTTCCGAATTGGAGTGGTTGGTTTATTCCATACTTCTAGCGATTGGATTTCACCCAAAACTCACCAAATGACTCCTCCCACCATATTATGATGTTCCCCAAGTTTGGGGCACGATCCGAAATCAATAGGTGTGAGAAATTGGACAATTCAAGTTCAACGGCAGTTCGTTCCTAATTGGAGTGGTTGGTGTATTCCATACTTCTATCGATTGGATTTCACTCAAAACTCACCGAATGACTCCTCCCACCATATTATGTTGTTGCCCAAGTTTTGGGCTCGATCCGAAATCAATAGGTGTCCCAAATTGGACAATTCAAGTTCAACGGCAGTTCGTTCCTAATTGGAGTGGTTGGTGTATTCCGTACTTCTAGCAATTGGATTTCACTCAAAACTCACCAAATGACTCCTCCCACCATATTATGATGTTGCCCAAGTTTGGGTCTCGATCCGAAATCAATAGCTGTGAGAAATTGGACAATTCAAGTTCAACGGCAGTTCATTCCTAATTGGAGTGGTTGGTGTATTCCACACTTCTAGCGATTGGATTTCACTCAAAACTCACCAAATGACTCCTCCCACGATATTATGTTGTTGCCCAAGTTTGGGGCTCGATCCGAAATCAATACGTGTTCCAAATTGGACAATTCAAGTTCAACGGCAGTTCGTACCAAATTGGAGAGGTTGGTGTATTCCATACTTCTAACGATTGGATTTCACACAAAACTCCCCAAATGACTCCTCCCACCATATTATGATGTTGCCCAAGTTTTGGGCTTGATCCGAAATCAATAGGTGTGAGAAATTGGACAATTCAAGTTCAACGGCAGTTCGTTCCTAATTGGAGTGGTTGGTGTATTCCATACTTCTACCGATTGGATTTCACTCAAAACTCACCAAATGACTCCTCCCACCATATTATGATGTTCCCCGAGTTTTGGGATCGTTCCGAAATCAATAGGCGTGAGAAATTGGACAATTCAAGTTCAATGGCAGTTCGTTCCTAATTGGAGTGGTTGGTGTATTCCATACTTCTTGTGATTGGATTTCACTCAAAACTCACCAAATGACTCCTCCCACCATATTACGATGTTGCCCAAGTTTGGGGCTCGATCCGAAATCAATAGGTGCGAGAAATTGGACAATTCAAGTTCAACGGCAGTTCGTACCAAATTGGAGTGGTTGGTGTATTCCATACCTCTAGCGATTGGATTTCACTCAAAACTCACCAAATGACTCCTCCCACCATATTATGATGTTCCCCAAGTTTGGGGCTCGATCCGAAATCAATAGGTGTTCCAAATTGGACAATTCAAGTTCAACGGCAGTACGTTCCTAATTGGAGTGGTTGGTGTATTCCGTACTTCTAGCAATTGGATATCACTCAAAACTCACCAAATGACTCCTCCCACCATATTATGATGTTGCCCAAGTTTTGGGCTCGATCCGAAATCAATAAGCTTGAGAAATTGGACAATTCAAGTTCAACGGCAGTTCGTTCCTAATTGGAGTGGTTGGTGTATGCCATACTTCTAGCGATTGGATTTCACTCAAAACTCACCAAATGACACCTCCCACCATACTATGATGTTGCCCAAGTTTTGGGCTCCATCCGAAATCAATAGGTGTTCCAAATTGTACAATTCAAGTTTCACGGCAGTTCGTTCCGAATTGGAGTGGTTGGTTTATTCCATACTTCTAGCGATTGGATTTCACCCAAAACTCACCAAATGACTCCTCCCACCATATTATGATGTTCCCCAAGTTTGGGGCACGATCCGAAATCAATAGGTGTGAGAAATTGGACAATTCAAGTTCAACGGCAGTTCGTTCCTAATTGGAGTGGTTGGTGTATTCCATACTTCTATCGATTGGATTTCACTCAAAACTCACCGAATGACTCCTCCCACCATATTATGTTGTTGCCCAAGTTTTGGGCTCGATCCGAAATCAATAGGTGTCCCAAATTGGACAATTCAAGTTCAACGGCAGTTCGTTCCTAATTGGAGTGGTTGGTGTATTCCGTACTTCTAGCAATTGGATTTCACTCAAAACTCACCAAATGACTCCTCCCACCATATTATGATGTTGCCCAAGTTTGGGTCTCGATCCGAAATCAATAGCTGTGAGAAATTGGACAATTCAAGTTCAACGGCAGTTCATTCCTAATTGGAGTGGTTGGTGTATTCCACACTTCTAGCGATTGGATTTCACTCAAAACTCACCAAATGACTCCTCCCACGATATTATGTTGTTGCCCAAGTTTGGGGCTCGATCCGAAATCAATACGTGTTCCAAATTGGACAATTCAAGTTCAACGGCAGTTCGTACCAAATTGGAGAGGTTGGTGTATTCCATACTTCTAACGATTGGATTTCACACAAAACTCCCCAAATGACTCCTCCCACCATATTATGATGTTGCCCAAGTTTTGGGCTTGATCCGAAATCAATAGGTGTGAGAAATTGGACAATTCAAGTTCAACGGCAGTTCGTTCCTAATTGGAGTGGTTGGTGTATTCCATACTTCTACCGATTGGATTTCACTCAAAACTCACCAAATGACTCCTCCCACCATATTATGATGTTCCCCGAGTTTTGGGATCGTTCCGAAATCAATAGGCGTGAGAAATTGGACAATTCAAGTTCAATGGCAGTTCGTTCCTAATTGGAGTGGTTGGTGTATTCCATACTTCTTGTGATTGGATTTCACTCAAAACTCACCAAATGACTCCTCCCACCATATTACGATGTTGCCCAAGTTTGGGGCTCGATCCGAAATCAATAGGTGCGAGAAATTGGACAATTCAAGTTCAACGGCAGTTCGTACCAAATTGGAGTGGTTGGTGTATTCCATACCTCTAGCGATTGGATTTCACTCAAAACTCACCAAATGACTCCTCCCACCATATTATGATGTTCCCCAAGTTTGGGGCTCGATCCGAAATCAATAGGTGTTCCAAATTGGACAATTCAAGTTCAACGGCAGTACGTTCCTAATTGGAGTGGTTGGTGTATTCCGTACTTCTAGCAATTGGATATCACTCAAAACTCACCAAATGACTCCTCCCACCATATTATGATGTTTCCCAAGTTTGGCGCTCGATCCGAAATCAATAGCTGTGAGAAATTGGACAATTCAAGTTCAACGGCAGTTCATTCCTAATTGGAGTGGTTGGTGTATTCCACACTTCTAGCGATTTGATTTCACTCAAAACTCACCAAATGACTCCTCCCCCGATATTATGATGTTGCCCAAGTTTGGGGCTCGATCCGAAATCAATAGGTGTTCCAAATTGGACAATTAAAGTTCAACGACAGTTCGTACCAAATTGGAGTGGTTGGTGTATTCCATACTTCTAACGATTGGATTTCACACAAAACTACCCAAATGACTCCTCCCACCATATTATGATGTGCCCAAGTTTTGGGCACGATCCGAAATCAATAGGTGTGAGAAATTGGACAATTCAAGTTCAACGACAGTGCGCTCCTAATTGGAGTGGTTGGTGTATTCCATACTTCTAGCGATTGGATTTCACTCAAAAATCACCAAATGACTCCTCCCACCATATTATGATGTTGCCCAAGTTTGGGGCTCGATCCGAAATCCGTAGGTGTTCCAAATTGGACAATTCAAGTTCAACGGCAGTTCGTACCAAATTGGAGTGGTTGGTGTATTCCATACTTCTAGCGATTGGATTTCACAAAAAACTCACCAAATGACTCGTCCCACCATATGATGATGTTGCCCAAGTTTTGCGCTCGATCCGAAATCAATAGGTGTGAGAAATTGGACAATTCATGTTCAACGGCAGTTCGTTCCAAATTGGGGTGGTTGGTGTATCCCATACTTCTAGCAATTGTATTTCACTCAAAACTCACCAAATGACTCCTCCCACCATATTATGATGTTACCAAAGTTTTGGGCTCGATCCGAAATCAATAGGTTTGAGAAATTGGACAATTCATGTTCAACGGCAGTTCGTTCCTAATTGGAGTGGTGGGTGTATTCCACACTTCTAGCTATTGGATTTCACTCAAAACTCACCAAACGACTCCTCCCACCATATTATGATGTTGCCCAAGGTTGGGGCTCGATCCGAAATCAATAGGTGTTCCAAATTGGACAATTCAAGTTCAATGGCAGTTCGTTCCTAATTGGAGTGGTTGGTGTATTCCGTACTTCTAGCAATTGGATTTCACTCAAAACTCACCAAATGACTCATCCCACCATATTATGATGTTGCCCAAGTTTGGGGCTCGATCCGAAATCAATAGCTGTGAGAAATTGGACAATTCAAGTTCAACGGCAGTTCATTCCTAATTGGAGTGGTTGGTGTATTCCATACTTCTAGCGATTGGATTTCACTCAAAACTCACCAAATGACTCCTCCCACCATATTATGATGTTGCCCAAGTTTGGGGCTCGATCCGAAATCCGTAGGTGTTCCAAATTGGACAATTCAAGTTCAACGGCAGTTCGTACCAAATTGGAGTGGTTGGTGTATTCCATACTTCTAGCGATTGGATTTCACAAAAAACTCACCAAATGACTCGTCCCACCATATGATGATGTTGCCCAAGTTTTGCGCTCGATCCGAAATCAATAGGTGTGAGAAATTGGACAATTCAAGTTCAACGGCAGTTCGTTCCTAATGGGAGTGGTTGGTGTATTCCATCCTTCTGGCGATTGAATTTCACTCAAAACTCACCAAATGACTCCTCCCATCATGTTATGATGTTTCCCAAGTTTTGGGCTCGATACGAAATCAATAGGTGTGAGAAATTGGACAATTCAAGGTCAACGGCAGTTCGTTCCTAATTGGAGTGGTTGGTGTATTCCATACTTCTAGCGATTGGATTTTACTCAAAACTCACCAAATGACTCCTCCCACCATATTATGATGTTGCCCAAGTTTGGGGCTCGATCCGAAATCAATAGGTGTGAGAAATTGGACAATTCAAGTTCAACGGCAGTTCATTCCTAATTGGAGTGGTTGGTGTATTCCATACTTCTAGCAATTGGATTTCACTCAAACTCACCAAATGACTCCTCCCACCATATTATGATGTTGCCCAAGTTTGGGGTTCGATCCGAAATCAATAGGTGTGAGAAATTGGACAATTCAAGTTCAACGGCAGTTCGTTCCTAATTGGAGTGGTTGGTGTATTCCATACTTCTAGCGATTGGAATTCACTCAAAACTCACCAAATGACTCCTCCCACCACATTATGATGTTGCCCAAGTTTGGGGCTCGATCCGAAATCAATAGGTGTTCCAAATTGGACAATTCAAGTTCAACGGCAGTTCGTTCCTAATTGGAGTGGTTGGTGTATTCCAAACTTCTAGCGGTTGGATTTCACTCAAAACTCACCAAATGACTCCTCCCACCATATTATGATGTTGCCCATGGTTGGGGCTCGATCCGAAATCAATAGGTGTTCCAAATTGGACAATTCAAGTTCAACGGCAGTTCGTTCCTAATTGGAGTGGTTGGTGTATTTCGTACTTCTAGCAATTGGATTTCACTCAAAACTCACCAAATGACTCCTCCCACCATATTATGATGTTGCCCAAGTTTGGGGCTCGATCCGAAATCAATAGCTGTGAGAAATTGGACAATTCAAGTTCAACGGCAGTTCATTCCTAATTGGAGTGGTTGGTGTATTCCATACTTCTAGCGATTGGATTTCACTCAAAACTCACCAAATGACTCCTCCCACCATATTATGATGTTGCCCAAGTTTGGGGCTCGATCCGAAATCCGTAGGTGTTCCAAATTGGACAATTCAAGTTCAACGGCAGTTCGTACCAAATTGGAGTGGTTGGTGTATTCCATACTTCTAGCGATTGGATTTCACAAAAAACTCACCAAATGACTCGTCCCACCATATGATGATGTTGCCCAAGTTTTGCGCTCGATCCGAAATCAATAGGTGTGAGAAATTGGACAATTCAAGTTCAACGGCAGTTCGTTCCTAATGGGAGTGGTTGGTGTATTCCATACTTCTAGCGATTGAATTTCACTCAAAACTCACCAAATGACTCCTCCCACCATATTATGATGTTTCCCAAGTTTTGGGCTCGATACGAAATCAATAGGTGTGAGAAATTGGACAATTCAAGGTCAACGGCAGTTCGTTCCTAATTGGAGTGGTTGGTGTATTCCATACTTCTAGCGATTGGATTTTACTCAAAACTCACCAGATGACTCCTCCCACCATATTATGATGTTGCCCAAGTTTGGGGCTCGATCCGAAATCAATAGGTGTGAGAAATTGGACAATTCAAGTTCAACGGCAGTTCGTTCCTAATTGGAGTGGTTGGTGTATTCCATACTTCTAGCGATTGGATTTCACTCAAAACTCACCAAATGACTCCTCCCACCACATTATGATGTTGCCCAAGTTTGGGGCTCGATCCGAAATCAATAGGTGTTCCAAATTGGACAATTCAAGTTCAACGGCAGTTCGTTCCTAATGGGAGTGGTTGGTGTATTCCATACTTCTAGCGATTGAATTTCACTCAAAACTCACCAAATGACTCCTCCCACCATATTATGATGTTTCCCAAGTTTTGGGCTCGATACGAAATCAATAGGTGTGAGAAATTGGACAATTCAAGGTCAACGGCAGTTCGTTCCTAATTGGAGTGGTTGGTGTATTCCATACTTCTAGCGATTGGATTTTACTCAAAACTCACCAGATGACTCCTCCCACCATATTATGATGTTGCCCAAGTTTGGGGCTCGATCCGAAATCAATAGGTGTGAGAAATTGGACAATTCATGTTCAACGGCAGTTCGTTCCTAATTGGAGTGGTGGGTGTATTCCACACTTCTAGCTATTGGATTTCACTCAAAACTCACCAAACGACTCCTCCCACCATATTATGATGTTGCCCAAGGTTGGGGCTCGATCCGAAATCAATAGGTGTTCCAAATTGGACAATTCAAGTTCAACGGCAGTTCGTTCCTAATTGGAGTGGTTGGTGTATTCCGTACTTCTAGCAATTGGATTTCACTCAAAACTCACCAAATGACTCATCCCACCATATTATGATGTTGCCCAAGTTTGGGGCTCGATCCGAAATCAATAGCTGTGAGAAATTGGACAATTCAAGTTCAACGGCAGTTCATTCCTAATTGGAGTGGTTGGTGTATTCCATACTTCTAGCGATTGGATTTCACTCAAAACTCACCAAATGACTCCTCCCACCATATTATGATGTTGCCCAAGTTTGGGGCTCGATCCGAAATCTGTAGGTGTTCCAAATTGGACAATTCAAGTTCAACGGCAGTTCGTACCAAATTGGAGTGGTTGGTGTATTCCATACTTCTAGCGATTGGATTTCACAAAAAACTCACCAAATGACTCGTCCCACCATATGATGATGTTGCCCAAGTTTTGCGCTCGATCCGAAATCAATAGGTGTGAGAAATTGGACAATTCAAGTTCAACGGCAGTTCGTTCCTAATGGGAGTGGTTGGTGTATTCCATACTTCTGGCGATTGAATTTCACTCAAAACTCACCAAATGACTCCTCCCACCATGTTATGATGTTTCCCAAGTTTTGGGCTCGATACGAAATCAATAGGTGTGAGAAATTGGACAATTCAAGGTCAACGGCAGTTCGTTCCTAATTGGAGTGGTTGGTGTATTCCATACTTCTAGCGATTGGATTTTACTCAAAACTCACCAAATGACTCCTCCCACCATATTATGATGTTGCCCAAGTTTGGGGCTCGATCCGAAATCAATAGGTGTGAGAAATTGGACAATTCAAGTTCAACGGCAGTTCATTCCTAATTGGAGTGGTTGGTGTATTCCATACTTCTAGCAATTGGATTTCACTCAAACTCACCAAATGACTCCTCCCACCATATTATGATGTTGCCCAAGTTTGGGGTTCGATCCGAAATCAATAGGTGTGAGAAATTGGACAATTCAAGTTCAACGGCAGTTCGTTCCTAATTGGAGTGGTTGGTGTATTCCATACTTCTAGCGATTGGAATTCACTCAAAACTCACCAAATGACTCCTCCCACCACATTATGATGTTGCCCAAGTTTGGGGCTCGATCCGAAATCAATAGGTGTTCCAAATTGGACAATTCAAGTTCAACGGCAGTTCGTTCCTAATTGGAGTGGTTGGTGTATTCCATACTTCTAGCGGTTGGATTTCACTCAAAACTCACCAAATGACTCCTCCCACCATATTATGATGTTGCCCATGGTTGGGGCTCGATCCGAAATCAATAGGTGTTCCAAATTGGACAATTCAAGTTCAACGGCAGTTCGTTCCTAATTGGAGTGGTTGGTGTATTTCGTACTTCTAGCAATTGGATTTCACTCAAAACTCACCAAATGACTCCTCCCACCATATTATGATGTTGCCCAAGTTTGGGGCTCGATCCGAAATCAATAGCTGTGAGAAATTGGACAATTCAAGTTCAACGGCAGTTCATTCCTAATTGGAGTGGTTGGTGTATTCCATACTTCTAGCGATTGGATTTCACTCAAAACTCACCAAATGACTCCTCCCACCATATTATGATGTTGCCCAAGTTTGGGGCTCGATCCGAAATCCGTAGGTGTTCCAAATTGGACAATTCAAGTTCAACGGCAGTTCGTACCAAATTGGAGTGGTTGGTGTATTCCATACTTCTAGCGATTGGATTTCACAAAAAACTCACCAAATGACTCGTCCCACCATATGATGATGTTGCCCAAGTTTTGCGCTCGATCCGAAATCAATCGGTGTGAGAAATTGGACAATTCAAGTTCAACGGCAGTTCGTTCCTAATGGGAGTGGTTGGTGTATTCCATACTTCTAGCGATTGAATTTCACTCAAAACTCACCAAATGACTCCTCCCACCATATTATGATGTTTCCCAAGTTTTGGGCTCGATACGAAATCAATAGGTGTGAGAAATTGGACAATTCAAGGTCAACGGCAGTTCGTTCCTAATTGGAGTGGTTGGTGTATTCCATACTTCTAGCGATTGGATTTTACTCAAAACTCACCAGATGACTCCTCCCACCATATTATGATGTTGCCCAAGTTTGGGGCTCGATCCGAAATCAATAGGTGTGAGAAATTGGACAATTCAAGTTCAACGGCAGTTCGTTCCTAATTGGAGTGGTTGGTGTATTCCATACTTCTAGCGATTGGATTTCACTCAAAACTCACCAAATGACTCCTCCCACCACATTATGATGTTGCCCAAGTTTGGGGCTCGATCCGAAATCAATAGGTGTTCCAAATTGGACAATTCAAGTTCAACGGCAGTTCATTCCTAATTGGAGTGGTTGGTGTATTCCACACTTCTAGCGATTTGATTTCACTCAAAACTCACCAAATGACTCCTCCCCCGATATTATGATGTTGCCCAAGTTTGGGGCTCGATCCGAAATCAATAGGTGTTCCAAATTGGACAATTAAAGTTCAACGACAGTTCGAACCAAATTGGAGTGGTTGGTGTATTCCATACTTCTAACGATTGGATTTCACACAAAACTCCCCAAATGACTCCTCCCACCATATTATGATGTGCCCAAGTTTTGGGCACGATCCGAAATCAATAGGTGTGAGAAATTGGACAATTCAAGTTCAACGACAGTGCGCTCCTAATTGGAGTGGTTGGTGTATTCCATACTTCTAGCGATTGGATTTTACTCAAAACTCACCAGATGACACCTCCCACCATATTATGATGTTGCCCAAGTTTGGGGCTCGATCCGAAATCAATAGGTGTGAGAAATTGGACAATTCAAGTTCAACGGCAGTTCGTTCCTAATTGGAGTGGTTGGTGTATTCCATACTTCTAGCGATTGGATTTCACTCAAAACTCACCAAATGACTCCTCCCACCACATTATGATGTTGCCCAAGTTTGGGGCTCGATCCGAAATCAATAGGTGTTCCAAATTGGACAATTCAAGTTCAACGGCAGTTCGTTCCTAATTGGAGTGGTTGGTGTATTCCATACTTCTAGCGATTGGATTTCACTCAAAACTCACCAAATGACTCCTCCCACCATATTATGATGTTGCCCAAGTTTGGGGCTCGATCCGAAATCAATAGGTGTGAGAAATTGGACAATTCAAGTTCAACGGCAGTTCATTCCTAATTGGAGTGGTTGGTGTATTCCACACTTCTAGCAATTGGATTTCACTCAAACTCACCAAATGACTCCTCCCACCATATTATGATGTTGCCCAAGTTTGGGGTTCGATCCGAAATCAATAGGTGTGAGAAATTGGACAATTCAAGTTCAACGGCAGTTCGTTCCTAATTGGAGTGGTTGGTGTATTCCATACTCCTAGCGATTGGAATTCACTCAAAACTCACCAAATGACTCCTCCCACCACATTATGATGTTGCCCAAGTTTGGGGCTCGATCCGAAATCAATAGGTGTTCCAAATTGGACAATTCAAGTTCAACGGCAGTTCGTTCCTAATTGGAGTGGTTGGTGTATTCCATACTTCTAGCGGTTGGATTTCACTCAAAACTCACCAAATGACTCCTCCCACCATATTGTGATGTTGCCCAAGGTTGGGGCTCGATCCGAAATCAATAGGTGTTCCAAATTGGACAATTCAAGTTCAACGGCAGTTCGTTCCTAATTGGAGTGGTTGGTGTATTTCGTACTTCTAGCAATTGGATTTCACTCAAAACTCACCAAATGACTCCTCCCACCATATTATGATGTTGCCCAAGTTTGGGGCTCGATCCGAAATCAATAGCTGTGAGAAATTGGACAATTCAAGTTCAACGGCAGTTCATTCCTAATTGGAGTGGTTGGTGTATTCCATACTTCTAGCGATTGGATTTCACTCAAAACTCACCAAATGACTCCTCCCACCATATTATGATGTTGCCCAAGTTTGGGGCTCGATCCGAAATCCGTAGGTGTTCCAAATTGGACAATTCAAGTTCAACGGCAGTTCGTACGAAATTGGAGTGGTTGGTGTATTCCATACTTCTAGCGATTGGATTTCACAAAAAACTCACCAAATGACTCGTCCCACCATATGATGATGTTGCCCAAGTTTTGCGCTCGATCCGAAATCAATAGGTGTGAGAAATTGGACAATTCAAGTTCAACGGCAGTTCGTTCCTAATGGGAGTGGTTGGTGTATTCCATACTTCTAGCGATTGAATTTCACTCAAAACTCACCAAATGACTCCTCCCACCATATTATGATGTTTCCCAAGTTTTGGGCTCGATACGAAATCAATAGGTGTGAGAAATTGGACAATTCATGGTCAACGGCAGTTCGTTCCTAATTGGAGTGGTTGGTGTATTCCATACTTCTAGCGATTGGATTTTACTCAAAACTCACCAGATGACTCCTCCCACCATATTATGATGTTGCCCAAGTTTGGGGCTCGATCCGAAATCAATAGGTGTGAGAAATTGGACAATTCAAGTTCAACGGCAGTTCGTTCCTAATTGGAGTGGTTGGTGTATTCCATACTTCTAGCGATTGGATTTCACTCAAAACTCACCAAATGACTCCTCCCACCACATTATGATGTTGCCCAAGTTTGGGGCTCGATCCGAAATCAATAGGTGTTCCAAATTGGACAATTCAAGTTCAACGGCAGTTCATTCCTAATTGGAGTGGTTGGTGTATTCCACACTTCTAGCGATTTGATTTCACTCAAAACTCACCAAATGACTCCTCCCCCGATATTATGATGTTGCCCAAGTTTGGGGCTCGATCCGAAATCAATAGGTGTTCCAAATTGGACAGTTAAAGTTCAACGACAGTTCGAACCAAATTGGAGTGGTTGGTGTATTCCATACTTCTAACGATTGGATTTCACACAAAACTCCCCAAATGACTCCTCCCACCATATTATGATGTGCCCAAGTTTTGGGCACGATCCGAAATCAATAGGTGTGAGAAATTGGACAATTCAAGTTCAACGACAGTGCGCTACTAATTGGAGTGGTTGGTGTATTCCATACTTCTAGCGATTGGATTTTACTCAAAACTCACCAGATGACTCCTCCCACCATATTATGTTGTTGCCCAAGTTTGGGGCTCGATCCGAAATCAATAGGTGTGAGAAATTGGACAATTCAAGTTCAACGGCAGTTCGTTCCTAATTGGAGTGGTTGGTGTATTCCATACTTCTAGCGATTGGATTTCACTCAAAACTCACCAAATGACTCCTCCCACCACATTATGATGTTGCCCAAGTTTGGGGCTCGATCCGAAATCAATAGGTGTTCCAAATTGGACAATTCAAGTTCAACGGCAGTTCGTTCCTAATTGGAGTGGTTGGTGTATTCCATACTTCTAGCGATTGGATTTCACTCAAAACTCACCAAATGACTCCTCCCACCATATTATGATGTTGCCCAAGTTTGGGGCTCGATCCGAAATCAATAGGTGTGAGAAATTGGACAATTCAAGTTCAACGGCAGTTCGTTCCTAAATGGAGTGGTTGGTGTATTCCATACTTCTAGCGGTTGGATTTCACTCAAAACTCACCAAATGACTCCTCCCACCATATTATGATGTTGCCCAAGTTTGGGGCTCGATCCGAAATCAATAGGTGAGAGAAATTGGACAATTCAAGTTCAACGGCAGTTCGTTCCTAATTGGAGTGGTTGGTGTATTCCATACTTCTAGCGATTGGATTTCACTCAAAACTCACCAAATGACTCCTCCCACCACATTATGATGTTGCCCAAGTTTGGGGCTCGATCCGAAATCAATAGGTGTTCCAAATTGGACAATTCAAGTTCAACGGCAGTTCGTTCCTAATTGGAGTGGTTGGTGTATTCCATACTTCTAGCGATTGGATTTCACTCAAAACTCACCAAATGACTCCTCCCACCATATTATGATGATGCCCAAGTTTTGGGATCGATCCGAAATCAATAGGTGTTCCAAATTGGACAATTCAAGTTCGACGGCAGTTCGTTCCTAATTGGAGTGGTTGGTGTATTCCATAATTCTAGCGATTGGATTTCCCTCAAAACCCACCAAATGACTCCTCCCACCATATTATGATGTTGCCCAAGTTTGGGGCTCGATCCAAAATCAATAGGTGTGAGAAAATGGACAATTCAAGTTCAACGGCAGTTCGTTCCTAATTGGAGTGGTTGGTGTATTCCATACTTCTAGAGATTGGATTTCACTCAAAACTCACCAAATGACTCCTCCCACCATATTATGATGTTGCCCAAGTTCGGGGCTTGATCCAAAATCAATAGGTGTTCCAAATTGGACAATTCAAGTTCAACGGCAGTTCGTACCAAATTGGAGTGGTTGGTGTATTCCATACTTCTAGCGATTGGATTTCACACAAAACTCACCAAATGACTCCTCCCACCATATTATGACGTTGCCCAAGTTTTAGGCTCGATCAGAAATTAATAGGTGTGAGAAATTGGACAATTCAAGTTCAATGGCAGTTCGTTCCTAATGGGAGTGGTTGGTGTATTCCATACTTCTAGCGATTGGATTTCACTCAAAACTCACCAAATGACTCCTTCCACCATATTATGATGTTGCCCAAGTTTTGGGCTCGATCCGAAATCAATAGGTGTTCCAAATTGGACAATTCAAGTTCGACGGCAGTTCGTTCCTAAATGGAGTGGTTGGTGTATTCCGTACTTCTAGCGATTGGATTTCCCTCAAAACTCACCAAATTTCTCCTCCCACAATATTATGATGTTGCCCAAGTTTGGGGCTCGATCCGAAATCAATAGGTGTTCCAAATTGGACAATTCAAGTTCAACGGCAGTTCGTTCCTAATTGGAGTGGTTGGCGTATTCCATACTTCTAGCGATTGGATTTCACTCAAAACTTACCAAATGACTCCTCCCACCGTGTTATGATGTTGCCCAAGTTTGGGGCTCAATCCGAAATTAATAGGTGTGAGAAATTGGACAATTCAAGTTCAACGGAAGTTCGTTCCTAATTGGAGTGGTTGGTGTATTCCATACTTCTACCAATTGGATTTCACTCAAAACTCACCAAATGACTCCTCCCACCATATTATGATGTTGCCCAAGTTTGGGGCTCGATCCGAAATCCGTAGGTGTTCCAAATTGGACAATTCAAGTTCAACGGCAGTTCGTACCAAATTGGAGTGGTTGGTGTATTCCATACTTCTAGCGATTGGATTTCACAAAAAACTCACCAAATGACTCCTTCGACCATATGATGATGTTGCCCAAGTTTTGCGCTCGATCCGAAATCAATAGGTGTGAGAAATTGGACAATTGAAGTTCAACGGCAGTTCGTTCCTAATGGGAGTGGTTGGTGTATTCCATACTTCTAGCGATTGAATTTCACTCAAAACTCACCAAATGACTCCTCCCACGATATTATGATGTTGCCCAAGTTTGGGGCTCGATCCGAAATCAATAGGTGTTCCAAATTGGACAATTCAAGTTCAACGGCAGTTCGTTCCTAATTGGAGTGGTTGGTATATTCCATACTTCTAGCGATTGGATTTCACTCAAAACTCACCAAATGACTCCTCCCACCATATTATGATGATGCCCAAGTTTTGGGATCGATCCGAAATCAATAGGTGTTCCAAATTGGACAATTCAAGTTCGACGGCAGTTCGTTCCTAATTGGAGTGGTTGGTGTATTCCATAATTCTAGCGATTGGATTTCCCTCAAAACTCACCAAATGACTCCTCCCACCATATTATGATGTTGCCCAAGTTTGGGGCTCGATCCAAAATCAATAGGTGTGAGAAAATGGACAATTCAAGTTCAACGGCAGTTCGTTCCTAATTGGAGTGTTTGGTGTATTCCATACTTCTAGAGATTGGATTTCACTCAAAACTCACCAAATGACTCCTCCCACCATATTATGATGTTGCCCAAGTTCGGGGCTTGATCCAAAATCAATAGGTGTTCCAAATTGGACAATTCAAGTTCAACGGCAGTTCGTACCAAATTGGAGTGGTTGGTGTATTCCATACTTCTAGCGATTGGATTTCACACAAAACTCACCAAATGACTCCTTCCACCATATTATGACGTTGCCCAAGTTTTAGGCTCGATCAGAAATTAATAGGTGTGAGAAATTGGACAATTCAAATTCAACGGCAGTTCGTTCCTAATGGGAGTGGTTGGTGTATTCCATACTTCTAGCGATTGGATTTCACTCAAAACTCACCAAATGACTCCTTCCACCATATTATGATGTTGCCCAAGTTTTGGGCTCGATCCGAAATCAATAGGTGTTCCAAATTGGACAATTCAAGTTCGACGGCAGTTCGTTCCTAATTGGAGTGGTTGGTGTATTCCGTACTTCTAGCGATTGGATTTCCCTCAAAACTCACCAAATTTCTCCTCCCACAATATTATGATGTTGCCCAAGTTTGGGGCTCGATCCGAAATCAATAGGTGTTCCAAATTGGACAATTCAAGTTCAACGGCAGTTCGTTCCTAATTGGAGTGGTTGGTGTATTCCATACTTCTAGCGATTGGATTTCACTCAAAACTTACCAAATGACTCCTCCCACCGTGTTATGATGTTGCCCAAGTTTGGGGCTCAATCCGAAATTAATAGGTGTGAGAAATTGGACAATTCAAGTTCAACGGAAGTTCGTTCCTAATTGGAGTGGTTGGTGTATTCCATACTTCTACCAATTGGATTTCACTCAAAACTCACCAAATGACTCCTCCCACCATATTATGATGCTGCCCAAGTTTGGGGCTCGATCCGAAATCCGTAGGTGTTCCAAATTGGACAATTCAAGTTCAACGGGAGTTCGTACCAAATTGGAGTGGTTGGTGTATTCCATACTTCTAGCGATTGGATTTCACAAAAAACTCACCAAATGACTCCTCCGACCATATGAGTTGTAGCCAAAATGTGTTTGTCTTTAAGCCCTTCTTCCATTCACCCAAATCAAGCCTTAACATGCATGGATTGCATCATTTCCTATCCAAAGTCATCATTGTTACCTAAATGTCAATTAACTGAAAGATAAACACAAAAAGGATTAAAAGCACAAGTTTAACTCAAACACATAACCAAATCATAAGCTAGAATGGTACAAAATGATATACAATTATGAACCGATCAAATACCCCCAAACCTAGATTTTGCTAGTCCTCGAGCAAAACAACACAAAACAAAGTTAAAAACAAAAAGTTAACTAAACCACTTTCGTAGGTAACTCGATTGCATTGAGCGTATGCAACAAGCCTTTAAACCTCTAGGCATCCCTAGTAGGAGGAGTTGTGTCTCCTGAGGGTTTAACAGAAACGATACCCACAAACGCATTACTAACTCTACAAAACAAAGTGGTTAGTAAAACTTGAAATCAACTAATGAGAACGAAAGAAAACTTTAGTCATACCTCCAACACCGTAGAGTTGCCAAGATAGGTGATCAATCAGTGTGTAATGTGGAAGCTATAGCTCAAAGGCACACGGTTTCAAAGCAAGCACACTCAAACCTTGAATATAGAACATGCTTCGACTCTAATTCTCACAGATAACACTCAATCACTCAGAACCAATGGTTTTATTCTCTTAAACAAGCTTAAGTGAGTATATGAAATAGAAGCACAATATTTGGTTAGATCTCATGAAGGGAATCAAATACTAAGAATACATCCTCAAAGATCAGCTAGGTCTTTCACAAGGTTTGTAATGAAAGGTAAGGTTAGGGGAAATGGAAGAATTGGAAGGAAAAACAGGTAACTTAAGAACATACCAAGGTTGCATTCTTCATTGATCTGCAAGGTAGCATTGACTTATAATGGCATGGCTGCAAACTTCATGGTACCACCTGGCATAGACTTTATTTATTTATTTATTTATTTTTTTTTTTTTTTTTACACTTAGATCAAATCGAAACACTTTCATCTTCGTTGATTTGATCTGCATCTTCATTAAACTTCATTGCACAGAATCACACCATCTTTCATTTAGGCACATGGCAGCAACTTCCTTGCTTCAAACTTTATCTTGGCACACCTTGGTATATTTCTAAGCTATAGGGTATGGCTACAATAGGTGAAGTATCTCAGATTGAGATACAAAGGTAGGGAAATGATGAGGGTGATAGAAGAAAAGGCTTTAAGTGTTTGGCTTCAAGAGGGTTGATGGAACACACATATAGGTAGGGTGAAAAGAAAGCACATCGAATGGTTATGCACACATAGCCTAGCATCACTTCAATGAGTTCATTCATGAATGAGAGCAAGCACATGATATCTGCAAAAGAGAATCATCCTTAGTATTCAATCAAAATGGAATAATGAGATCATTTAGAGTGAAATGAAGAAAATAAATTGGGATGAGAAATAGAAACACTTTAAACCCTCTCAAGAAAGCAATTGGGCTCAATATAGCTCACTAGGGTAGTCTCCACTATTCTCCTTCGAGAATTTGAGCATGGTACTTTAGCCACCAGAATTCTAGGAGCCAAAGCTTTGTGAAGTGCAAAGTTCTGATATGAAAACCTCAATGGCAGCTCCATAGCATCGATTGTATGACATTAAAAAAAAAAAATTAGTGACAAATGAACGAAAATTGAAAACACAAATGAATGAAATTTGAAAACCTTCCCCCCAGACCTGAATTGAACATTGTCCTCAATGTTAAAGCAAAGTAAAGATGATTGAGAACAAGTAAATGATAAAGGGAAAAGTTAAGAAAAAGTTAAGAAGAGAAAAACACAAATATACAAGCAACTCACGGATGACCAGTTAAGGGCCTCAGAAAACACAGCCAGGGGATCCAGGAAGGTTGGAGGGGTCACAATGGTCCCGCTTAAAACCCAAACTTCTTAGACACCGAAGGTGTCGCCTAAAGAACTCCTAGACACTGTATTGACGGAGGTGCTCACTGGGGTTACCAAAAGTTAGCTCATATGAAAAAAAATTATTTAAAGAAACAGAAACTTAAAATGACTAAAATAAAAACAAAACAAGTAAAGAGAAAGGATAGAAATGCTCCCCCTTGATGCGATTAGGTCGATTGCTACCAAGCACCTTCTTCTTGAACACATGGGTTGCCTCCCAAGAAGCGCCTTAGTTACTGTCTTGGCAAGACATTATGTGATCAGCTAAGTTGATGGTACAAAGGGAAGTTGATCCACCACATGGCCTGTTTGAATGCCAGCTGAGATTCCCTCATAGAATGGCTTTAAACGTTGTCCATTTACTTTGAAAGTTGAGCCGTCTTTAGGGTTTTGAATCTCCACAGCTCCATAGGGAGAAACATTGACCACGGTGAATGGGCCTTGCCATCTAGACTTCAATTTTCCTGGAAAGAGACGCAATCGTGAGTTAAACAAAAGAACTTACATACCTTTGGAGAACTCTTTCCGTTGAATGTTTCTGTCATGGTAACTCTTGGTTCGTTCTTTGTAAAGCTTTGCATTCTCATAAGACTCATGTCTAATTTCTTCCAATTCATTGAGCTGAAACTTTCTTGCATGGCCTGCCTTGTCTAGATCAAAATTTAACTTCTTGATGGCCCAAAAAGCATTGTGTTCAAGCTCCATTGGCAGGTGACAAGCTTTCCCAAACACAAGACGATAAGGGCTCATCCCAATGGGAGTCTTATATGCAGTCCTATAAGCCCATAATGAATCATTGAGCTTGGCTGCCCAATCTTTCCTTGTATTGTTCACCACCTTCTCCAGGATGTGCTTAATTTCTCTATTGCTTATTTCCACTTGACCAGAAGTTTGCGGATGATATGGTGTAGAGGCTCGATGGGTGATGTTGTACTTCTTCATGAGTGCTTCGAATGGCTTGTTACAGAAGTGGCTGCCTCCATCACTAATGACAGCCCTTGGAGTACCAAACCTTGTGAAAATATTATCCTTCAAGAACTTGAGCACCACCTTATGATCATTGGTTTTGGTGGCTATGGCTTCCACCCATTTAGACACATAATCAACAGCAACAAGTATGTAAGTACAACCAAAGGAAGATGGGAATGGTCCCATGAAATCAATACCCCACACATCGAAGAGCTCCACAACAAGTATGCTATTCAATGGCATTTCGTTCCTGCGACTTATGTTCCCCATCCTTTGACACCTATCACACTTAACACAAAAATTAAACGCATCTTTGAATAGAGTGGGCCAAAAGAAACCAGATTGGAGAATTTTAAGTGCTGTTTTCTTAGCTCCAAAGTGACCTCCACAAGCCAATTCGTGGCTATGCCTAAGTATGCTTTCTTGCTCTTCTTCTGGAACACATCTTCTGATGAGTTGATCAGGGCAATGCTTGAATAAGAAAGGTTCATCCCAGACATATTGTTTCACCATGGAAAAGAACTTCTTCTTGTCCTGAGAAGTTAGATCATTTCTAAGAACACCACAAGCAAGATAATTAACAAAATCAGCATACCATGGTTCTTTGACTTGGGCAGCATATAGTTGTTCATCAGGGAAAGTCTCATTCAAGGGTAGCACAACTTCTCCTTTTTCTTCAACCACAATTCTGCTCAAATGATCAGCTACCACATTCTCACATCCCTTCTTGTCTCGAATTTCCAAATCGAACTCTTGCAGCAAGAGAATCCATCTAATTAAGCGTGGTTTTGCGTCCTTCTTAGTGAGCAAGTATCTAAGAGCTGCATGGTCAGAATAAACAATTACTTTAGAACCAACAAGATAAGAACGAAATTTTTCTAAAGCAAAAACCACAGCAAGGAACTCCTTCTCTGTTGTGGAGTAGTTGATTTGAGCATCATTCAAGGTCCGGCTAGCATAATGAATCACATGGGGGAGCTTGTTCTTCTTTTGACCTAAAACTGCACCAATAGCAAAGTCAGAGGCATCACACATTATTTCAAATGGTAAAGACCAATCTGGAGCTATGATAATAGGGGCTGAAGTTAGCTCCCTCTTCAAGGTAGTAAAGGCTTCCATGCAAGCTTCATTAAACTCAAAAACAGCATCCTTAGCAAGGAGATTACACAATGGCCTTGTAATGCTTGAGAAATTTTTGATGAACCTTCTATAGAATCCAGCATGACCTAGAAAGCTTCTAATTCCTTTCACAGAGGTAGGGGGTGGCAGATTTGAGATGAGATCGATCTTGGCTTTATCCACTTCAATTCCCTTGCTTGAAATCACATGGCCTAGCACAATGCCTTGTCTCACCATGAAGTGACACTTCTCCCAATTCAAAATCAGGTTTGTTTCCTGGCATCTTTTAAGCACTAGAGACAAGTGGTGAAGACAATTATCAAAAGAGGAACCCAAAACTGAAAAATCATCCATAAATACCTCAATGAATCGTTCCACCATATCTGAAAAGATTGACATCATGCATCTTTGGAAAGTTGCTGGGGCATTGCACAAACCGAATGGCATCCTTCTATAAGCAAACGTACCAAATGGGCATGTGAATGTGGTTTTCTCTTGGTCTTCCGGAGCAATGGGAATTTGATTATAACCTGAAAAACCATCAAGAAAACAATAGTAAGCATGGCCAGATAAACGTTCAAGCATTTGATCAATAAAAGGCAAGGGGAAATGATCTTTTCTAGTGGATGTGTTCAACTTCCTGTAATCAATGCAAACTCTCCAACCAGTGATAGTTCGTGTAGGAACTATCTCATTCTTCTCATTCTTCACAACGGTAATTCCGGACTTCTTCGGAACAACTTGTACAGGGCTCACCCACTTAGAATCTGAAATTGGGTAGATGATTCCCACATCGAGTAGCTTTAAAACTTCAGCTCTAACCACCTCTTTCATGTTGGGATTTAGCCTCCTTTGGGCATCACGGGATGGTTTGCTGTCTTCTTCCATTAGAATCCGGTGCATGCACATGCTTGGACTAATTCCTTTGATGTCTGCTATGGTCCACCCAATGGCTGTTTTATGCTCTTTTAGAACCTTAATTAAGCTCTCTTCTTCATGTGAGGTGAGACCTGCAGCAATTATAACAGGGAGAGTTTCGTTAGCACCCAAATAAGTATATTTAAGATGATTGGGCAGTGGTTTAAGTTCTAGCTTTGGTGGGGTGATAATGGATGGCTCCAATTTCGTGGATGATGGTCCAAGAGGCTCGAGTGGTGGCCTAAAGGATGGTGGGTATGGTTGAAACACTTCTAAGGCAGCCACCACTTCTTGGAACTCCGGTTCACAAAGATCTTCCTCTTCTTGTGTTAAGACAGCTTCTAGAGCATCATTAAACTTTCTCTGCAAAATTTTGGAAGAAACCTCATGATCCACAACATCAATTGAAAAGCAAGAATCAAGAGAGATAGAAGGTTGAGATAGAGCATTAAGCATTTTAAATTCAACAGTTTCACCCAGAACAGTCATGGAAAGGGTGCTATCTTTCACTTTGATAACTGTGTCTGCAGTGGCCATGAATGGCCTGCCTAGGAGAATGCGATCAACATGATCTCCATTTGGATTGTCTTCCATGTCCATCACTACAAAATCAGCAGGGAGAATTAGTGTATTAACTTGAACTAAAATATCTTCTACAATACCTTTTGGATATTTTATAGAATGATCAGCTAGTTCAAGTCGTATTGAAGTCTTCTTCATCCCTTCTAAGCCAAGCTTTTGATACAATGAATATGGCATTAGGTTGACACTTGCTCCCAAGTCCAACATGGCTCTTCCAACCTTATTGCCTCCAATGTTAATGGGAATGTCAAAGCTGCCAGGATCAACTAGTTTTGGTGGAAGCTTCCTTTGCAACACAGCACTTACATTCTGGTCAAGCTTTACATCTTCATTTGGAGCGAAATTGAGCTTGTGAGTTTTCAAGTCCTTGATGAACTTTCCATATGCAGGAATCTGTTCAATAACATCAAGCAAAGGCAAATTGATATTAACTTTACTCAAAATATCATAAATCTCTTTAAAAGCCTTATCTTGCTTTGCTTTCTTAAGACGGCCTGGAAATGGAATCGGAGGAACATATGGAGCGGGTGGCACGTATCTATCTTCTTGAAGATGTGGTGGCACAAATTTGTCATCTCTCTTATGCAATTGGAATTGTTTGGATTCCTGAGAATCTGATTTGGCATTAGGAGCAGATTGAGAAGTTTTGAGATGTTCCCCTTCTGTAGCCGTGGTCTCCTCCTCTTCATCTTCTACAATCACAACATCATTTGAAAGATTAGAATCAACTTTACTATCAATGATCTTACCTGATCTGAGCACATGAATGGCCTTGGCTTCTTGGTTCTTTGGATTGATCTCGGTTTGGCTTGGCCATTTCCCAGGTGCTCTTTGAGTTATTTCAGCAGCTAATTGGCCTATTTGAACTTCCAATTTGGCAATGGCAGCTTGTGTAGTTTGCTGGAAATTGGATTGGTTGATTGCCATCTGCTTAACTATATCCTCCAATGATGATGTTTGTTGTGGCTTTTGGAATGAAGGGGGATTGGCTTGATTCTGAGTATTCCTCCATGAAAAGTTTGGATGATTCCTCCAACCTGGATTATAACTTTGAGAGTATGGATCATTTCTTGGACCTTGGTTGTAGGAATTTACCAACTTAGCTTGCTCTTGCACAAATTCTGGATATCCAGCCCCAAGTGGACAAGCTATGGTAGCATGGTCAGGAGTTTCGCAAATACTACACACTTCCTTCGGAGGGCTTCTTGAGTTTAATGCAAGAAGAGCATCTAGCTTTTGTTCCAGTTTTGAAATCTGCACACTAGAAGCATCATTAGAACCACTAATAACACGTTTACCTCTTGTATCCGTATGTTGGGTCTCCATTGCTATCTCCTCAAAGAGTTCGTATGTTTCTTCTGGAGTTTTGGTTTTAAAAGAACCACCTGCAAAATTGGTGACTATATTATGACTAGAAGGGGTTAGTCCTTTATAAAACATACGCATTTGAAGCTTCAATGGAATCCCATGATGAGGACATTGGTTGAGCAGCCCATTGAATCTCTCCCATGCTTCACAAAACGATTCATCATCTTGCTGTGCAAATAACAAGATCTTATCCCTAAGCATGTCGGTCTTTTGCGTGGAGAAGTATTTCTCCAAGAACTTCTTTTGAATGGCAGCCCATGTAGTGAGTGAACCAGGCTTTAAAGAATTCAACCAATATTTCGCCTTATCCTTCAAAGTGTATGGAAACACTCTCATTCGAAGTTGATCTTCTGTCACACCTGTCAAGGGAAAAGAACTCACAACATTAAAAATATCATTTATATGAGTTAATGGATCTTCATTAGGTAAACCATAAAAGGAAGGCAGCATATTAAGATGAGAAGATTTAAGCTCATAATTTCGAGCTACAGTGGGCAGCAAAATGCTTGAAGGAGATGCTGGAATTGTTGGGATATCAAGTTCTCCCATGAACTCATTGGCAGCCATCTCTTCTTCTTCTTCTTGGTCTGAACTTGCTTCCGAATTTGAAGGTGAAGAACCAGGAAGTTCAGTGTGGAGAGCAATACTTGTAAATGTGGCAAGAGCTTGCTCTTTTGCAGTTGACAACTCTCTTTCTAGACGATTATGAACTTCAGAGATCACCCGGTTGGGTTGCAACGATGGTCCTGCGTTCAAAGATCTGGAGCGTTGGAATGAAGACCTCACTTGTTCAAGGAACGGTCTTTTAGACATAAACTACCTGAAACAGAAAATTAGATTAATTAGAAACACTAAAAAGAATAGGGTAACCTTGGGCACATAACCAGGGAAGAACTTTCGTTCAGTCCCCGGCAACGGCGCCAAAATTTGTTGTTAATTATTATGTTAACTCGCAATTGTATGGGGCAATTAGTAATATAGCAAGACAAGTACGAGGTCGTACCCACGAAGACTGAGAAGTTCAAATTAGTTATGTACGTAGATTACCGAATTCAAGAAGTTAGGAAGTTAAGTCTAAAACAGAAATTAAAGTGAGAGTGATTGTGATTGTGAAAGGAAGTGAGCAAACTGAAATTGCAAATGAAAGCAAATAAACAAGTGTAACAAAGAGTGGTTTTAAGAGTTGGAAAACAGATTTGGAGACTAGGGCATTCGAATCACCATAACAATTCAATTCTGGGTTATATGGAGTCAAGTAACAAGTCTAATTCAGATTCAAAGATTGACTCTAGCTAAAGTATGATTAGGCCATGGTGTTTGATCCTAACCTTGTGTTCCTAATTCCCTAATTTGATCATTTGTTGTCTAACCTAAAATTAAGCATTAGGAACCCATTAAGCATAGAAGAACAATTTAAACAACCAAGCATGTATCTAATCCCTGTTGTCGAATGTCCATACATACTCTTCCTATTCATAGTTCAATTCGAATTAAAGCATGGTGTCTACTCTTAATTCAAACCAAGATAGTTAACAAACAAGTTCTAATGGTGATCAATCATTCAAACAAGCATGTTAACTTATAAGCATAATGAATAAGAACATGAATCATGAATCAAACTTGAAACTCCAAACTTATAAACCCAGAATATTCATGTTAGGTTACATCGAAGCCCTAGTTATGGATTTAGCTACTGATAATGGAAAAGAAACTAAAATAGAAATGGGAAAACATAATGAATGCCATAAGAGTAGAAAAACCCTTTTCTGAAGTTCTTGTAGTGTCCAATGCTTCTCCAAGAGCTTCTCCACGTCTAGAAGGATGTATGAAGGATATGGAGGTGATTTGAGATGAGCTTGAGTGAGTGGTGATGGCTGAGAAAGAGGAAATTCGTAGGGAAATGGAAGGGAGGTTTTCTGGAGCTGTTTTGGTGATTTTGGGGCAGTTTAGAGTATTGGGTTGATTGCTTGAGTGTTTGGGGTTGTGGGAATGTATGAGGATGATTTCTGGATGATGGAAGTGTGGAGGATGGCTGAAGTGAATTTTGTAGCTTGAAGACTCCTCTATTTATAGGGCTAAGAGGGAGGAACATCATGATGAAATCCAACACCACCATTCCTCATTTAATACAACCCATAACTCCCACTTCATCTTGTCTATGTTAGTGTGGTTGGAATCAATCCCATCCCATACTTCTTTTGCTGCACCTCAAGCTTTCTTCACATGGGATCAAAGGTGATCAATTGTGGCTGCCTTTTGCTGCCAACCCATGTGGTCTTCTTTTGGTTGTTGAACAAAAACGAGTCTTCTGAACCAGACTTGGTGTAGGAAGGCCAGAGGTTTCAAAACTTATCCAATGGGGCTCAACTTTGGATATGTTATAGTAGACACCCATTGCAACAACTTCTATGAAGAAAGTATTCCCATAGGAGCAGTAGAAGTATGCGTTTTGGGCCTTGCAATTTGGCTGCCGAACAGAGACTGGAATTGACTTCATTTCATTTATGCTTTACATGCATGCACATGCTTTCTCAATAATAACTCCAGCATGTACCAACTTGATCCTTTAGACTTTCATAGCTGGAATGCCTCCCCACTTCACTCATTATGTTGGATCCAAAGTCAGTTGCAGCATGGGTGAGGCACATGGAGGCACATGACAAAGCTGGCAGCTGCAAATCCTCCTGAGCAGGGTTGAGTGTTGGGCGGGCTGAGCACTCCACAAATGTCCAATTGGGCTGAAATTTGGATATGTTGTACTAGACACCCATTGGAACAAGTTTCATGAAGATCTTCACCTCATCCAAGCCCCATAGCATGCTGATCCACGTAATTGGGGTGGAAAGGAGTTGTAGCCAAAATGTGTTTGTCTTTAAGCCCTTCTTCCATTCACCCAAATCAAGCCTTAACATGCATGGATTGCATCATTTCCTATCCAAAGTCATCATTGTTACCTAAATGTCAATTAACTGAAAGATAAACACAAAAAGGATTAAAAGCACATGTTTAACTCAAACACATAACCAAATCATAAGCTAGAAGGGTACAAAATGATATACAATTATGAACCGATCAGTATTCCATACTTCTAGCGATTGTATTGCACTCAAAACTCACCAAATGACTCTTCCCACCATATTATGATGTTGCCCAAGTTTTGGGCTTGATAAGAAATCAATAGGTGTGAGAAAATAGTCAATTCAATTTCAACGAAAGTTCGTTCCTAATTGGAGTGGTTGGTGTATTCCATACGTCTAGCGATTGGATTGCACTCAAAACTCACCAAATGACTCCTCCCACCATATTATGATGTTGCCCAAGTTTTGGGCTCGATCCAAAATCAATTGGTGTGAGAAATTGGTCAATTCAATTTCAACGACAATTCGTTCCTAATTGGAGTGGTTGGTGTCTTCCATACTTCTAGCGATTGGATTTCACTCAAAACTCACCAAATGACTCCACCCACCATATTATGTTGTTACCAAAGTTTTGGGCTCGATCGGAAATCAATAGGTGTGAGAAATTGGAAAATTCAAGTTCAACGGCAGTTCGTTCCTAACTGGAGTGGTTGGTGTATTCCATACTTCTAGCGATTGGATTTCACTCAAACCTCACCAAATGACTCCTCCCACCATATTATGATGTTGCCCAAGATTTGGGCTCGATCCGAAATCAATAGGTGTTCCAAATTGGACAATTCAAGTTCAGCGGCAGTTCGTTCCTAATTGGAGTGGTTGGTGTCTTCCATACTTCTAACGATTGGATTTCACTCAAAACTCACCAAATGACTCCTCCCATCATATTATGATGTTGCCCAAGTTTTGGGCTCGATCCGAAATCAATAGGTGTTCCAAATTGGACAATTCAAGTTCAACGGCAGTTCGTTCCTAATTGGAGTGGTTGGTGTATTCCATACTTCTAGCGATTGGATTTCACTCAAAACTCACCAAATGACTCCTCCCACCATATTATGATGTTGCCCAAGTTTTGGGCTTGATCCCAAAATCAATAGGTGTGAGAAATTGGACAATTCAAGTTCAACGGCAGTTCGTTCCTAATTGGAGTGGTTGGTTTATTCCATACTTCTAGCGATTGGATTTCACTCAAACCTCACCAAATGACTCCTCCCACCATATTATGATGTTGCCCAAGATTTGGGCTCGATCCGAAATCAATAGGTGTTCCAAATTGGACAATTCAAGTTCAACGGCAGTTCGTTCCCAATTGGATTGGTTCGTGTATTCCATACTTCTAGCGATTGGATTTCATCCAAAACACACCAAATGACTCCTCCCACCATATTATGATGTTGCCCAAGTTTGGGGCTCGATCCAAAATCAATAGGTGTGAGAAATTGGACAATTCAAGTTCAACGGCAGTTCGTTCCTAATTGGAGTGGTTGGTGTATACCATACTTCTAGCGATTGGTTTTCACTCAAAACTCACCAAATGACTCCTCCCTCCATATTATGATGTTGCCCAAGTTTTGGGCTCGATACGAAATCAATAGGTGTTCCAAATTGGACAATTCAAGTTCAACGGCAGTTCGTTCCTAATTGGATTGGTTGGTGTATTCCATACTTCTAGCGATTGGATTTCACTCAAAACTAACCAAATGACTCCTCCCACTATATTATGATGTTGCCCAAGTTTTGCGCTCAATCCGAAATCAATAGGTGTGACAAATTGGACAATTCAAGTTCAACGGAAGTTCGTTCCTAATTGGGGTGGTTGGTGTATTCCATACTTCTAGCGTTTGGATTTCACTCAAAACTCACCAAATGACTCCTCCCCCCATATTATGATGTAGCCCAAGTTTCGGGCTCGATCGGAAATCAATAGGTGTGAGAAATTGGACAATTCAAGTTCAACGGCAGTTCGTTCCTAATTGGAGTGGTTGGTGTATTCCATACTTCTAGCGACTGAATTTCACTCAAAACTAACCAAATGACTCCTCCGACCATATTATGATGTTGCCCAAGTTTTGGGCTCGATCCGAAATCAATACGTGTGAGAAATTGGACAATTCAAGTTCAACGGCAGTTCGTTCCTAATTGGAGTGGTTGGTGTATTCCATACATCTAGCGATTGGATTTCACTCAAAACTCCCCAAATGACTCCTCCCACCATATTATGATGTTGCCCAAGTTTTGGGCTCGATCCGAAATCAATAGGTGTGATAAATTGGACAATTCAAGTTCAACGGCAGTTCGTTCCTAATTGGAGTGGTTGGTGTATTCCATACTTCTAGTGATTGTATTTCACTCAAAACTCACCAAATGACTCCCACCATATTATGATGTGGCCTCAGTTTTGGGCTCGATCCGAAATCAATAGGTGTTCCAAATTGGACAATTCAAGTTCAACGGTAGTTCGTACCTAATTGGAGTGGTTGGTGTATTCCACAATTCTAGCGATTGGATTTCACTCAAAACTCACCAAATGACTCCTCCCACCATATTATGATGTTGCCCACGTTTTGGGCTCGATCCGAAATCAATAGGTGTTCCAAATTGGACAATTCAAGTTCAACGGCAGTTCGTTCCCAATTGGAGTGGTTGGTGTATTCCACACTTCTAGCGATTGGATTTCACTCAAAACTCACCAAATGACTCCTCCCACCATATTATGATGCTGCCCAAGTTTGGGGCTCGATCCGAAATCAATAGGTGTTCCAAATTGGAGTGGTTGGTGTATTCCATACTTCTAGCGATTGGATTTTACTCAAAACTCACCAAATGACTCCCCACACCATATTGTGAGGTTGCCCAAGTTTTGGGCTCGATCCGAAATCAATAGGTGTGAGAAATTGGTCAATTCAATTTCAACGACAGTTCGTTCCTAATTGGAGTGGTTGGTGTATTCCACACGTCTAGCGATTGGATTTCACTCAAAATTCACCAAATGACTCGTCCCACCATATTATGATGTTGCCCAAGTTTCGGGCTCGATCCGAAATCAATAGGTGTTCCAAATTGGACAATTTAAGTTCTACGGCAGTTCGTTCCTAATTGGAGTGGTTGGTGTTTTCCATACTTCTAGCGATTGGATTTCACTCAAAACTCACCAAATGACTCCTTCGACTATGTTATGATGTTGCCCAAGTTTTGGGCTCGATCCGAAACCAATAGGTGTGAGAAATTGGTCAATTAATTTTCAACGACAGTTCTTTCCTAATTGGAGTGGTTGGTGTATTCCATACTTCTAGCGATTCGATTTCACTCAAAACTCACCAAATGACTCCTCCCACCATATTATGATGTTGCCCAAGTTTTGGGCTCGATCCGAATTCAATAGGTGCGAGAAATTGGTGAATTCAATTTCAACGACAGTTCTTTCCTAATTGGAGTGGTTGGTGTATTCCATACTTCTAGTGATTGGATTTCACTCAAAACTCACCAAATGACTCCTCCCACCATATTATAATGTTGCCCAAGTCTTGGGATCGATCCGAAATCAATAGGTCTTCCAAATTGGACAATTCAAGTTCAACGGCAGTTCGTTCCTAATTGGAGTGGTTGGTGTATACCATACTTCTAGCGATTGGATTTCAATCAAAACTCACCAAATGACTCCTCCCACCATATTATGATGTTGCCCAAGTTTTGGGCTCGATCCGAAATCAATTGGTGTGAGAAATTGGTCAATTCAATTTCAAGGACAGTTCGTTCCTAATTGGAGTGGTTGGTGTATTCCATACTTCTAGCGATTGGATTTCACTCAAAACTCACCAAATGACTCCTCCCACCATATTATAATGTTGCCCAAGTCTTGGGATCGATCCGAAATCAATAGGTCTTCCAAATTGTTCAATTCAAGTTCAACGGCAGTTCGTTCCTAATTGGAGTGGTTGGTGTCTACCATACTTCTAGCGATTGGATTTCAATCAAAACTCACCAAATGACTCCTCCCACCATATTATGATGCTGCCCAAGTTTTGGGCTCGATCCGAAATCAATTGGTGTGAGAAATTGGTCAATTCAATTTCAACGACAGTTCGTTCCTAATTGGAGTGGTTGGTGTATTCCATACTTCTAGCGATTGGATTTCACTCAAAACTCACCAAATGACTCCTCCCACCATATTATATTGTTGCCCAGGTCTTGGGATCGATCCGAAATCAATAGGTCTTCCAAATTGGACAATTGAAGTTCAACGGCAGTTCGTTCCTAATTGGAGTGGTTGGTGTATTCCATACTTCTAGCGATTGGATTTCACTCAAAACTCACCAAATGACTCCCCACACCATATTATGATGTTGCCCAAGTCTTGGGATCGATCCGACATCAATAGTTGTTCCAAATTGGACAATTCAAGTTCAACGGCAGTTCGTTCCAAACTGGGGTGGTTGGTGTATTCCATACTTCTAGCGATTGGATTTTACTCAAAACTCACCAAATGACTCCCCACACTATATTATGATGTTGCCCAAGTTTTGGGCTCGATCCGAAATCAATAGGTGTGAGAAAATAGTCAATTCAATTTCAACGAAAGTTCGTTCCTAATTGGAGTGGTTGGTGTATTCCATACGTCTAGCGATTGGATTGCACTCAAAACTCACCAAATGACTCCTCCCACCATATTATGATGTTGCCCAAGTTTTGGGCTCGATCCGAAATCAATTGGTGTGAGAAATTGGTCAATTCAATTTCAACGACAGTTCGTTCCTAATTGGAGTGGTTGGTGTATTCCATAGTTCTAGCGATTGGATTTCACTCAAAACTCACCAAATGATTCCTCCCACCATATTATAATGTTGCCCAAGTCTTGGGATCGATCCGAAATCAATAGGTCTTCCAAATTGGACAATTCAAGTTCAACGGCAGTTCGTTCCTAATTGGAGTGGTTGGTGTATTCCATACTTCTAGCAATTGGATTTCACTCAAAACTCACCAAATGACTCCCCACACCATATTATGATGTTGCCCAAGTCTTGGGATCGATCCGAAATCAATAGGTCTTCCAAATTGGACAATTCAAGTTCAACGGCAGTTCGTTCCTAACTTGGGTGGTTGGTGTATTCCATACTTCTAGCGATTGGATTGCCCTCAAAACTCACCAAATGACTCCTCCCACCATATTATGATGTTGCCCAAGTTTTGGGCTCGATCCGAAATCAATAGGTGTGAGAAAATAGTCAATTCAATTTCAACGAAAGTTCGTTCCTAATTGGAGTGGTTGGTGTATTCCATACGTCTAGCGATTGGATTGCACTCAAAACTCACCAAATGACTCCTCCCACCATATTATGATGTTGCCCATGTTTTGGGCTCGATCAGAAATCAATACGTGTGAGAAATTGGACAATTCAATTTCAACGGCAGTTCGTTTCTAGTTGGAGTGGTTGGTGTATTCCACACTTCTAGCGATTGGATTTCACTCAAAACCCACCAAATGACCCCTCCCACCATATTATGATGTTGCCCAAGTTTTTGGCTCGATCCGAAATCAATAGGTGTGAGAAATTGGACAATTCGTTTTCAACGGCAGCTCGTTCCTAATTGGAGTGGTTGGTGTATTCCACACTTCTAGCGATTGGATTTCACTCAAAATTCACCAAATGACTCCTCCCACCATGTTATGTTGTTGCCCAAGTTTTGGGCTCGATCCGAAATCAATAGGTGTTCCAAATTGGACAATTCAAGTTCAACGGCAGTTTGTTCCAAATTGGAGTGGTTGGTGTATTCCATACTTCTAGCGAATGGATTTCACTCAAAACTCACCAAATGACTCCCACCATATTATGATGTTGCCTAAGTTTTTGGGCTCGATCCGAAATCAATAGGTTTTCCAAATTGGACAATTCAAGTTCAACGGTAGTTCGTACGTAATTGGAGTGGTTGGTGTATTCCACAATTCTAGCGATTGGATTTCACTCAAAACTCACCAAATGACTCCTCCCACCATATTATGATGCTGCCCAAGTTTGGGGATCGATCCGAAATCAATAGGTGTGAGAAATTGGACAATTCAAGTTCAACGGCAGTTCGTTCCTAATTGGAGGGGTTGGTGTAAGGGTTGGTGTATTCCATACTTCTAGCGATTGGATTTCACTCAAAACTCAACAAATCACTCCTCCCACCATATTATGATGTTGCCCAAGTTTTGGTCTCGATCCGAAATCAATAGGTGTTCCAAATTGGACAATTCAAGTTCAACGGCAGTTCGTTCCTAATTGGAGTGGTTGGTGTATTCCATACTTCTAGCGATTGGATTTCACTCAAAACCCACCAAATGACTGCTCCCACCATATTATGATGTTGCCCAAGTTTTGGGATCGATCCGAAATCAATAGGTGTGAGAAATTGGTCAATTCAATTTCAACGACAGTTCGTTCCTAATTGGAGTGGTTGGTGTATTCCATACTTCTAGCGATTGGATTTCACTCAAAACCCACCAAATGACTGCTCCCACCATATTATGATGTTGCCCAAGTTTGGGGCTCGATCCGAAATCAATAGGTGTGAGAAAATGGACAATTCAAGTTCAACGGCAGTTCGTTCCTAATTGGATTGGTTGGTGTATTCCATACTTCTAGCGATTGGATTTCACTCAAAACTCACCAAATGACTCCTCCCACCATGTTATGATTTTGCCCAAGTTTTGGGCTCGATCCGAAATCAATAGGTCTTCCAAATTGGACAATTCAAGTTCAACGGCAGTTCATTCCTAATTGGAGTGGTTGGTGTATTCCATACTTCTAGCGATTGGATTTCACTCAAAACTCACCAAATGACTCCTCCCACCATATTATGATGTTGCCCAAGTTTTGGGATCGATCCGAAATCAATAGGTGTGAGAAATTGGTCAATTCAATTTCAACGACAGTTCGTTCCTAATTGGAGTGGTCGGTGTACTCCATACTTCTAGCGATTGGATTTCACTCAGAACTCACCGAATGACTCCTCCCACCATATTATGATGTTGCCCAAGTTTTAGGCTCGATCCGAAATCAATAGGTGTTCCAAATTGGACAATTCAAGTTCAACGGCAGTTCGTTCCTAACTGGACTGGTTGGTGTATTCCATACTTCTAGCGATTGGATTTTACTCAAAACTCACCAAATGACTCCCCACACCATATTGGGATGTTGCCCAAGTTTTGGGCTCGATCCGAAATCAATAGGTGTGAGAAATTGGTCAATTCAATTTCAACGACAGTTCGTTCCTAATTGGAGTGGTTGGTGTATTCCATACGTCTAGCAATTGGATTTCACTCAAAATTCAACAAACGACTCGTCCCACCATATTATGATGTTGCCCAAGTTTTGGGCTCGATCCGAAATCAATAGGGGTGAGAAATTGGACAATTCAAGTTCAATGGCAGTTCTTTCCTAATTGGAGTGGTTGGTGTATTCCATACTTCTAGCGATTGGATTTCACTCAAAACTAACCAAATGACTCCTCCCACCATATTATGATGTTGCCCAAGTTTTGGGCTCGATCCGAAATCAACAGGTGTTCCAAATTGGACAATTCAAGTTCAACGGCAGTTCGTTCCTAATTGGTTTGGTTGGTGTATTCCATACTTCTAGAGATTGGATTTCACTCAAAAGTCACCAAATGACTCCCCCCACAATATTATGATGTTGCCCAAGTTTTGGGCTCGATCCGAATTCAATAGGTATTCCAAATTGGACAATTTAAGTTCAACGGTAGTTCGTTCCTAACTGGAGTGGTTGGTGTATTCCATACTTCTAGCGATTGGATTTTACTCAAAACTCACCAAATGACTCCCCACACCATATTGTGATGTTGCCCAAGTTTTGGGCTCGATCCGAAATCAATAGGGGTGAGAAATTGGACAATTCAAGTTCAACGGCAGTTCTTTCCTAATTGGAGTGGTTGGCGTATTCCATACTTCTAGCGATTGGATTTCAATCAAAACTCACCAAATGACTCCTCCCACCATATTATGATGTTGCCCAAGTTTTGGGCTCGATCCGAAATCAATAGGTGTGAGAAATTGGTCAATTCAATTTCAACGACAGTTCATTCCTAATTGGAGTGGTTGGTGTATTCCATACTTCTAGCGATTGGATTTCACTCAAAACTCACCAAATGACTCCTCCCACCATATTATAAAGTTGCCCAAGTCTTGGGATCGATCCGAAATCAATAGGTGTTCGGAATTGGACAATTCAAGTTCAACGGCAATTCGTTCCTAATTGGAGTGGTTGGTGTATTCCATACTTCTAGCGATTGGATTTCACTCAAAACTCACCAAATGACTCCCCACACCATATTATGATGTTGCCCAAGTCTTGGGAACGATCCGAAATCAATAGTTGTTCCAAATTGGACAATTCAAGTTCAACGGCAATTCGTTCCTAACTGGGGTGGTTTGTGTATTCCATACTTCTAGCGATTGGATTTTACTCAAAACTCACCAAATGACTCCCCACACCATATTATGATGTTGCCCAAGTTTTGGGCTCGATCAGAAATCAATACGTGTGAGAAATTGGACAATTCAATTTCAACAGCAGTTCGTTCCTAATTGGAGTGGTTGGTGTATTCCACACTTCTAGCGATTGGATTTCACTCAAAACTCATCAAATGACTCCTCCCACCATGTTATGATGTTTCCCAAGTTTTGGGCTCGATCCGAAATCAATAGGTCTTCCAAATTGGACAATTCAAGTTCAACGGCAGTTCATTCCAAATTGGAGTGGTTGGTGTATTCCATACTTCTAGCGATTGGATTTCACTCAAAACTCACCAAATGACTCCTCCCACCATATTATGATGTTGCCCAAGTTTTTGGCTCAATCCGAAATCAATAGGTGTTCGAAATTGGACAATTCAAGTTCAACGGCAGTTCGTTCCTAATTGGTTTGGATGGTGTATTCCATACTTCTAGAGATTGGATTTCACTCAAAAGTCACCAAATTACTCCTCCCACAATATTATGATGTTGCCCAAGTTTTGGCCTCGATCCGAAATCAATAGGTGTTCCAAATTGGACAATTCAAGTTCAACGGCAGTTCGTTCCTAATTGGTTTGGATGGTGTATTCCACACTTCTAGAGATTGGATTTCACTCAAAAGTCACCAAATGACTCCTCCCACAATATTATGATGTTGCCCAAGTTTTGGCCTCGATCCGAAATCAATAGGTGTTCCAAATTGGACAATTCAAGTTCAACGGCAGTTCGTTCCTAATTGGTTTGGATGGTGTATTCCATACTTCTAGAGATTGGATTTCACTCAAAAGTCACCAAATGACTCCTCCCACAATATTATGATGTTGCCCAAGTTTTGGCCTCGATCCGAAATCAATAGGTGTTCCAAATTGGACAATTCAAGTTCAACGGCAGTTCGTTCCTAATTGGTTTGGATGGTGTATTCCACACTTCTAGAGATTGGATTTCACTCAAAACTCACCAAATGACTCCTCCCACCATATTATGATGTTGCCCAAGTTTTGGGCTCGATCCTAATTCAATAGGTGTGAGAAATTGGTGAATTCAATTTCAACGACAGTGCTTTCCTAATTGGAGTGGTTGGCGTATTCCATACTTCTAGCGATTGGATTTCGATCAAAACTCACCAAATGACTCCTCCCACCATATTATGATGTTGCCCAAGTTTTGGGCTCGATCCGAAATCAATAGGTCTTCCAAATTGGACAATTCAAGTTCAACGGCAGTTCGTTCCTAATTGAAGTAGTTGGTGTATTCCATACTTCTAGCGATTGGATTTCAGTCAAAACTCATCAAATGACTCCTCCCACCATATTATGATGTTGTCCAAGTTTTGGGATCGATCCGAATTCAATGGGTGTGAGAAATTGGTGAATTCAATTTCAACGACAGTTCTTTCCGAATTGGAGTGGTTGGCGTATTCCATACTTCTACTGATTGGATTTCACTCAAAACTCACCAAATGACTCCTCCCACCATATTATAATGTTGCCCAAGTTTTGGGCTCGATCCGAAATCAATAGGAGTTCCAAATTGGACAATTCAAGTTCAACGGCAGTTCTTTCCTAATTGGAGTGGTTGGTGTATTCCATACTTCTAGCGATTGGATTTCACTCAAAACTAACCAAATGACTCCTCCCACCATATTATGATGTTGCCCAAGTTTTGGGCACGATCCGAATTCAATAGGTGTGAGAAATTGGTGAATTCAATTTCAACGACAGTTCTTTCCTAATTGGAGTGGTTGGCGTATTCCATACTTCTAGCGATTGGATTTCACTCAAAACTGACCAAGTGACTCGTCCCACCATATTATGATGTTGCCCAAGTTTGGGGCTCGATCCGAAATCAATAGGTGTGAGAAATTGGACAATTCAAGTTCAACGGCAGTTCGTTCCTAATTGGAGTGGTTGGTGTATTCCATACTTCTAGCGATTGGATTTCACTCAAAACTCAACAAATGACTCCTCCCACCATATTATGATGTTGCCCAAGTTTTGGGCTCGATCCGAAATAAATAGGTGTTCCAAATTGGACAATTCAAGTTCAACGGCAGTTCGTTTCTAATTCGAGTGGTTGGTGTATTCCATACTTCTAGCGATTGGATTTCAGTCAAAACTCACCAAATGACTCCTCCCACCATATTATGATGTTGCCCAAGTTTTGGGCTCGATCCGAAATCAATAGGTGTGAGAAATTGGACAATTCGTTTTCAACGGCAGTTCGTTCCTAACTGGAGTGGTTGGTGTATTCCATACTTCTAGCGATTGGATTTCATTCAAAACTCACCAAATGACTCCTCCCACCATATTATGATGTTGCCCAAGTTTGGGGCTCGATCCGAAATCAATAGGTGTGAGAAAATGGACAGTTCAAGTTCAACGGCAGTTCGTTCCTAACCGGAGTGGTTGGTGTATTCCATACTTCTAGCGATTGGATTTCACTCAAACCTCACCAAATGACTCCTCCCACCATGTTATGATGTTGCCCAAGTTTTGGGCTCGATCCGAAATCAGTAGGTCTTCCAAATTGGACAATTCAAGTTCAACGGCAGATCGTTCTTAATTGGAGTGGTTGGAATATTCCATACTTCTAGCGATTGGATTTCACTCAAAACTCACCAAATGACTCCTCCCACCATATTATGATGTTGCCCAAGTTTTGGGAACGATCCGAAATCAATAGTTGTGAGAAATTGGACAATTCAAGTTCAACGGCAGTTCGTTCCTAATTGGAGTGGTTGGTGTATTCCATACTTCTAGCGATTGGATTTCACTCAAAACTCACCAAGTGACTCCTCCCACCATATTATGATGTTGCCCAAGTTTGGGGCTCGATCCGAAATCAATAGGTGTGAGAAAATGGACAATTCAAGTTCAACGGCAGTTCGTTCCTAATTGGAGTGGTTGGTGTATTCCATACATCTAGCGATTGGATTTCACTCAAAACTCACCAAATAGCTCCTCCCACAATATTATGATGTAGCCCAAGTTTGGGGCTCGATCCGAAATCAATAGGTGTGAGAAATTGGACAACTCAAGTTCAACGGCAGTTCGTTCCTAATTGGAGTGGTTGGTGTATTCCATACTTCTAGCGATTGGATTTCACTCAAAACTCACCAAATGACTCCTCCCACCATATTATGATGTTGCCCAAGTTTTGGGATCGATCCGAAATCAATAGGTGTGACAAATTGGTCAATTCAATTTCAACGGCAGTTCGTTCCTAATTGGAGTGGTTGGTGTATTCCATACATCTAGCGATTGGATTTCACTCAAAACTCACCAAATAGCTCCTCCCACAATATTATGATGTAGCCCAAGTTTGGGTCTCAATCCGAAATCAATAGGTGTGAGAAATTGGTCAATTCAATTTCAACGACAGTTCGTTCCTAATTGGAGTGGTTGGTGTATTCCATACGTCTAGCGATTGAATTTCACTTAAAATTCACCAAATGACTCGTCCCACCATATTATGATGTTGCCCAAGTTTGGGGCTCGATCCGAAATCAATAGGTGTGAGAAAATGGACAATTCAAGTTCAACGGCAGTTCGTTCCTAATTGGAGTGGTTGGTGTATTCCATACTTCTAGCGATTGGATTTCACTCAAAACTCACCGAATGACTCCTCCCACCATGTTATGATGTTGCCCTAGTTTTGGGCTCGATCCGAAATCAATAGGTCTTCCAAATTGGACAATTCAAGTTCAACGGCAGTTCGTTCCTAATTGGAGTGGTTGGTGTATTCCATACTTCTAGCGATTGGATTTCACTCAAAACTCAACAAATGACTCCTCCCACCATATTATGATGTTGCCCAAGTTTTGGGATCGATCCGAAATCAATAGGTGTGAGAAATTGGTCAATTCAATATCAACGACAGTTCGGTCCTAATTGGTGTGGTTGGTGTATTCCATACATCTAGCGATTGGATTTCACTCCAAACTCACCAAATAGCTCCTCCCACAACATTATGATGTAGCCCAAGTTTTGGGCTCGATCCGAAATCAATAGGTGTTCCAAATTGGACAATTCAAGTTCAACGGCAGTTCGTTCCTAATTGGAGTGGCTGGTGTTTTCCATACTTCTAGCGTTTGGATTTCACTCAAAACTCACCAAATGACTCCTCCGACTATATTATGATGTTGCCCAAGTTTTGGGCTCGATCCGAAATCAATAGGTGTTCCAAATTGGACAGTTCAAGTTCAACGGCAGTTCGTTCATAATTGGAGTGGTTGGTGTTTTCCATACTTCTAGCGATTGGATTTCACTCAAAACTCACCAAATGACTCCTCCGACTATATTATGATGTTGCCCAAGTTTTGGGCTCGATCCGAAATCAATTGGTGTGAGAAATTGGTCAATTAATTTTCAACGACAGTTCTTTCCTAATTGGAGTGGTTGGTGTATTCCATACTTCTAGCGATTGGATTTCACTCAAAACTCACCAAATGACTCCTCCCACCAAATTATGATGTTGCCCAAGTTTTGGGTTCGATCCGAAATCAATAGGTGTGAGAAATTGATCAATTCAATTTGAACGACAGTTCGTTCCAAATTGGAGTGGTTGGTGTATTCCATACTTCTAGAGATTGGATTTCACTCAAAACTCACCAAATGACTCCTCCCACCATATTATAATGTTGCCCAAGTCTTGGGATTGATCCGAAATCAATAGGTCTTCCAAATTGGACAATTCAAGTTCAACGGCAGTTCGTTCCTAATTGGAGTGGTTGGTGTATTCCATACTTCTAGCGATTGGATTTCACTCAAAACTCACCAAATGACTCCCCACACCATATTATGATGTTGCCCAAGTCTTGGGATCGATCCGAAATCAATAGTTGTTCCAAATTGGACAATTCAAGTTCAACGGCAGTTCGTTCCTAACTGGGGTGGTTGGTGTATTCCATACTTCTAGCGTTTGGATTTTACTCAAAACTCACCAAATGACTCCCCACACCATATTATGATGTTGCCCAAGTTTTGGGCTCGATCCGAAATCAATAGGTGTGAGAAAATAGTCAATTCAATTTCAACGACAGTTCGTTCCTAATTGGAGTGGTTGGTGTATTCCATACGTCTAGTGATTGGATTGCACTCAAAACTCACCAAATGACTGCTCCCACCATATTATGACGTTGCCCAAGTTTTGGTCTCGATCAGAAATCAATACGTGTGAGAAATTGGACAATTCAATTTCAACGGCAGTTCGTTCCTACTTGGAGTGGTTGGTGTATTCCATACTTCTAGTGATTGGATTTCACTCAAAACTCCCCAAATGACTCCTCCCACCATATGATGATGTTGCCCAAGTTTTGGGCTCGATCCGAAATCAATAGGTGTTCCAAATTGGACAATTTAAGTTCAACGGCAGTTCGTTCCCAATTGGAGTGGTTGATGTATTCCATACTTCTAGCGATTGGATTTTACTCAAAACTCACCAAATGACTCCTCCCACTATATTATGATGTTGCCCAAGTTTTGGGCTCGATCCGAAATCAATAGGTCTTCCAAATTGGACAATTCAAGTTCAACGGCAGTTCGTTCCTAATTGGAGTGGTTGGTGTATTCCATACTTCTAGCGATTGCATTTCACTCAAAACAAACCAAATGACTCCTCCCACCATATTATGATGTGGCCCAAGTTTTGAGCTCGATCCGAAATCAATAGGTCTTTCAAATTGGACAATTCAAGTTCAACGGCAGTTCATTCCTAATTGGAGTGGTTGGTGTATTCCATACTTCTAGCGATTGGATTTCACTCAAAACTCACCAAATGACTCCTCCCACCATATTATGATGTTGCCCAAGTTTCGGGCTCGATCCGAAATCAGTAGGTGTTCCAAATTGGACAATTCAAGTTCAACGGCAGTTCGTTCCAAACTGGAGTGGTTGGTGTATTCCATACTTCTAGCGATAGGATTTCACTTAAAACTATCCAAATGACTCCTCCCACCATATTATGATGTTGCCCAAGTTTTGGGCTCGATCAGAAATCAATAGGTCTTCCAAATTGGACAATTCAAGTTGAACGGCAGTTCGTTCGTAATTGGAGTGGTTGGTGTATTCCATACTTCTAGCGATTGGATTTCACTCAAAACTCACCAAATGACTCCTCCCACCATACTATGAGGTTGCCCAAGTTTTGGGCTCGATCCGAATTCAATAGGTGTCAGAAATTGGACAATTCAAGTTCAACGGCAGTTCGTTCCTAATTGGAGTGGTTGGTATATTCCATACTTCTAGCGATAGGATTTCACTTAAAACTATCCAAATGACTCCTCCCACCATATTATGATGTTGCCCAAGTTTTGGGCGCGATCCGAAATCAATAGGTGTTCCAAATTGGACAATTCAAGTTCAACGGCAGTTCGTTCGTAACAGGAGTGGTTGGTGTATTCCATACGTCTAGCGATTGGATTTCACTCAAAACTCACTAAATGACTCTGCCCACCATATTATGATGTTGCCCAAGTTTTGGGCTCGGTCCTTAATCAAAAGGTATTCCAAATTGGACAATTCAAGTTCAACGGCAGTTCGTTCCTAATTGGAGTGGTTGGTGTATTCCATACTTCTAGCGATTGGATTTCACTCAAAACTAACCAAATGACTCCTCCCACCATATTATGATGTTGCCCAAGTTTTGGGCTCGATCCGAAATCAATTGGTGTTCCAAATTGGACAATTCAAGTTCAACGGCAGTTCGTTCCTAGTTGGAGTGGTTGGTGTATTCCATACTTCTAGCGATTGCATTTCACTCAAAACAAACCAAATGACTCCTCCCACCATATTATGATGTGGCCCAAGTTTTGGGATCGATCCGAAATCAATAGGTGTTCCAAATTGGACAATTCAAGTTCAACGGCAGTTCGTTCCTAATTGGAGTGGTTGGTGTATCCCATAGTTCTAGCGATCGGATTTCACTCAAAACTCTCCAAATGACTCCTCCCACCATATTATGTTGTTGTCCAAGTTTTGGGCTCGATCCGAAATCTATAGGTGTTCCGAATTGGACAATTCAAGTTCAACGGCAGTTCGTTCCTAATTGGAGTGGTCGGTGTATTCCATACTTCTAGCGATCGGATTTCACTCAAAACTCTCCAAATGACACCTCCCACCATATTATGATGTTGGCCAAGTTTTGGGCTCGATTCGAAATCAATTGTTCTGAGAAATTGGTCAATTCAATTTCAACGACAGTTGGTTCCTAATTGGAGTGGTTGGTGTATTCCTTACGTCTAGCAATTGGATTTCACTCAAAACTCACCAAATGACTCCTCCCACCATATTATGATGTTGCCCAAGTTTTGGGCTCGATTCTTATTCAATAGGTGTTCCAAATTGGACAATTCAAGTTCAACGGCAGCTCGTTCCTAATTGGAGTGGTTGGTGTATTCCATACTTCTAGCGATTGGATTTCACTCAAAACTAACCAAATGACTCCTCCCACCATATTATGATGTGGCCCAAGTTTTGAGCTCGATCCGAAATCAATAGGTCTTTCAAATTGGACAATTCAAGTTCAACGGCAGTTCGTTCCTAATTGGAGTGGTTGGTGTATTCCATACTTCTAGCGATTGGATTTCACTCAAAACTCACCAAATGACTCCTCCCACCATATTATGATGTTGCCCAAGTTTCGGGCTCGATCCGAAATCAGTAGGTGTTCCAAATTGGACAATTCAAGTTCAACGGCAGTTCGTTCGAAACTGGAGTGGTTGGTGTATTCCATACTTCTAGCGATTGAATTTCACTCAAAACTCACCAAATGACTCCTCCCACCATATTTTGATGCTGCCCAAGTTTTGGGCTCGATCCGAAATCAATTGGTCTGAGAAATTGGTCAATTCAATTTCAACGACAGTTCGTTCCTAATTGGAGTGGTTGGTGTATTCCATACGTCTAGCGATTGGATTTCACTCAAAACTCACTAAATGACTCCGCCCACCATATTATGATGTTGCCCAAGTTTTGGGCTCGGTCCTTAATCAAAAGGTATTCCAAATTGGACAATTCAAGTTCAACGGCAGTTCGTTCCTAATTGGAGTGGTTGGTGTATTCCATACTTCTAGCGATTGGATTTCACTCAAAACTAACCAAATGACTCCTCCCACCATATTATGATGTTGCCCAAGTTTTGGGCTCGATCCGAAATCAATTGGTGTTCCAAATTGGACAATTCAAGTTCAACGGCAGTTCGTTCCTAATTGGAGTGGTTGGTGTATTCCATACTTCTGGCGATTGCATTTCACTCAAAACTAAACAAATGACTCCTCCCACCATAGTATGATGTGGCCCAAGTTTTGGGATCGATCCGAAATCAATAGGTGTTCCAAATTGGACAATTCAAGTTCAACGGCAGTTCGTTCCTAATTGGAGTGGTTGGTATATCCCATAGTTCTAGCGATCGGATTTCACTCAAAACTCTCCAAATGACTCCTCCCACCATATTATGTTGTTGTCCAAGTTTTGGGCTCGATCCGAAATTAATAGGTGTTCCAAATTGGACAATTCAAGTTCAACGGCAGTTCGTTCCTAATTGGAGTGGTCGGTGTATTCCATACTTGTAGCGATTGGATTTCACTCAAAACTCACCAAATGACTCCTCCCACCATATTATGATGTTGACCAAGTTTGGGGCTCGATCCGAAATCAATAGGTGTGAGAAATTGGTCAATTAAATTTCAACGATAGTTCGTTCCTAATTGGAGTGGTTGGTGTATTCCATACTTCTAGCGATTGGATTTCACTCAAAACTAACCAAATGATTCCTCCCACTATATTATGATGTTGCCCAAGTTTTGGGCTCGATCCGAAATCAATAGGTCTGAGAAATTGGTCAATTCAATTTCAACGACAGTTCGTTCCTAATTGGAGTAGTTGGTGTATTCCATATGTCTAGCGATTGGATTTCACTCAAAACTCACCAAATGACTCCTCCCACTATATTATAATGTTGCCCAAGTTTTGGGCTCGATCCAAAATCAATAGGTGTTCCAAATTGGACAATTCAAGTTCAACGGCAGTTCGTTCCTAATTGGAGTGGTTGGTGTATTCCATACTTCTAGCGATTGAATTTCACTCAAAACTCACCAAATGACTCCTCCCACCATATTATGATGTTGCCCAAGTTTTGGGCTCGATCCGAAATCAATAGGTGTTCCAAATTGGACAATTCAAGTTCAACGGCAGTTCGTTCCTAATTGGAGTGGTCGGTGTATTCCACACTTCTAGCGATTGGATTTCACTCAAAACTCACCAAATGACTCCTCCCACCATATTTTGTTGTTGGCCAAGTTTTGGGCTCGATCCGAAATTAATTGGTGTTCCAAATTGGACAATTCAAGTTCAACGGCAGTTCGTTCCTAATTGGAGTGGTTGGTGTATTCCATACTTGTAGCGATTGGATTTCACTCAAAACTCACCAAATGACTCCTCCCACCATATTTTGTTGTTGCCCAAGTTTTGGGCTCGATCCGAAATCAATAGGTGTTCCAAATTGGACAATTCAAGTTCAACGGCAGTTCGTTCCTAATTGGAGTGGTTGGTGTATTCCATACTTCTAGCGATTGGATTTCACTCAATACTCACCAAATGACTCTTCCCACCATATTATGATGTTGCCCAAGTTTGGGGCTCGATCCGAAATCAATAGGTGTGAGAAATTGGACAATTCAAGTTCAACGGCAGTTCGTTCCTAATTGGATTGGTTTGTGTATTCCGTACTTCTAGCGATTGGATTTCACTCAAAACTAACCAAGTGACTCCTCCCACCATATTATGATGTTGCCCAAGTTTTGGATATGTTATAGTACACACCCATTGGAACAACTGTCATGAAGAATGCGGCCTCATCCGAGCTGTGTAGGTTGCTGAAACAGATCTTGCAATGTGACCCACGAAACTGGACTGGCAAGGGGCTGTAGCAAAAATGAGTATGTCTTTAAGCTCTTCTTCCCTTCATCCAAATTAGGCCTTAACATGCTTGAGTTGCATGAATTATGCTCTCTTACTCTTTTGGCCTACAAAACACACAAATAGAGGCAAATAACTTAGAATTATAGGAAACTAAGCAAAAGAAGTAAGTAAATTTGGGCATGTATATGTATGAAATTATGAGCTTAACAGCGACATATAGAGATAAGCCGTAAGGGCCGCACAGAACTCAGAACCGCAGCGGCTAGGGTTTAGCAGACTAAGTCTATAAAAGGTAAAAAGAAAGGGTAAAAAAAAACACAAACTCAGAAACACACAAAAGAGAAAAGAAAGAAAGAAGAAAAGAGAGTGAGAAATCAAATGGCCTCTAACTACCCATTTTCGTTGGATCTCAACCTAGCTCCACCGACTCAGACACGAGGCCAAGCAGCGGCACCAGTGTGGATGCCCTACTTTGCTTTCGCACGGGGGCCTGTGACAGTAACTGACTCAATACTCCTGGACAACGATGTTGCCATTGGAGTGGCTAGAAATTTAGTGACTCCTAAAGATATACGTGTGCTGGGAACAAGGGATGACAACCGGGTCGTGAGCGATGCCCTGGCACTGAGCGTGCAGAGTACGGCAACAGTCGCAAGTTTGGGTCATCGCCTACTTGTGAAGTCCCATGAGGTAGAGGTGCTAAAGGGTCAGTTGGCGGCGGAGCGAAGTATGGTTGAGGAGTGTCAGACTGCTATAAAAAGCTTGAAAAGGGAGAGGTCAAGGATAGTGGAGGTGAATCGACACCAGCTAGAAGTATTGCGGGACGAGAATAAAAACCTATCAAAAATGGTAGAGTTGTACTCTCGCGACATGCGAAAATAGCTGGAGGACCTAGACCGACCGGGTAAACGCAAACAAGCAGATCGCGAGAGTAGTTACACTCAAGCTAAGATTGCGATCTTTGGGAGCTCAAGTGATGAGCCCCAAGAAGCTGTGCGTGAAGCCCTGGAAGAGGACAGCTAGAGGGCCAAACTCAAAGCTTCAATGGTCGAGACACCAAGCACCGAGAAGAAATGATTTCCTACTGCATTATTGTTGTTTTTATTTTATTTTGTTGTTTTTGTATTTTCGTTATTTTGTTTCGGAAATAAAAGAGTAAGGTTGCAGAAAGAAAAAGAAAAAGAAAAAGAAAACACACTTCCCAACTAAAATAAAACAAAGACGACAAACGGAAAAGAAAACACATTTCCCTAACTAAAATAAGACAAAGATGATAGCCGAAAGGGAAAGGCAAAAACACAAAACACTAGAAAATGAAAGTAACGGGCAAAAACATAAAACACCAGAAAACACGGAAAAAAGAAAAGTAAAGTGAAAGTTAATGTGCTCCCCCTTGAAGCAATTAGGTCGAACATGCCCGGGAAATCCGAAATGGTGTTGGCTCTCTCTCATCAGCATATGTCTATTTAAACCACACCTCTGCAAGCGGATGATACCCAGCATTTCTTCCTGCAAACTCAAGGAAAAACATCAAAAATTTCAGAAGCAAAACAAATGGCATCCTCATGCACTCACCTTGATGATCTCAACCTTGAGCTCTCACTTGCACCACCGAATGCCCAGACAAGGGCTCCTCCAAACACTGTCTTTCCAAACTCTTCATATCATCACGGCACGGCCTCAAACTTTGCTGAGGCAATACCGAACTTTTCTGAGGCACTGTCGAACAGAGCAGTGCTGCTAGGAGGCATGATTAGCAGCAAGCTCACTCCGACAGATCATCTGCATGTGGCACAGAGGTCTGATAAGGCAGCGGTAGAGGAGTCCCACAATTTAACTGTGCTCCACGCGGTCTCCGCTACTAATTTGGGCATGCGATTACTGGCGAGGACAAGGGAGTGTGCCGCGATGAGCGAGGAAATAGCTTCCTTGAAGGCTATGGTGGCGGACTTGCAGAAGCGGTTCTACTATGCCAATCAGCACGTGGAAGCACTGCAGAGAAAAAATGAGGACCATGTGGAGCTGCTGCAGATTTTACAAGTGCGAGAAAATAGAGGCAAGCCATGATGATGATGGAGATGAAGAAGATGATGATGATGATGTTTTTTTTTTTTTTTTTTTTTTTTTTTATTATTGTTTTTTTTTGTTTTGTTTTGTTTTGTTTTTTGTTTTTTTTTTTTGTTTTTATGCAATGTTTGAAATAAAAATGTGTTTTAACACTCAGAAATAAACTAACTAACCATACCACGTAAATAAATAAATAAACTAACATAACAACACAAAAACAGAAACAAAACAAAAACAAAGACTCAACAGAAAAAAAAAAACAAAGAAAAAAAAAAACTTAATTTAAAAACACACAATATACAAGCAACTCACGGATGACCAGTTAAGGGCCTCAGAAAACACAGCCAGGGGATCCGGGAAGGTTGGAGGGGTCACAATGGTCCCGCTTAAAACCCAAACTTCTTAGACACCGAAGGTGTCGCCTAAAGAACTCCTAGACACTGTATTGACGAAGGTGCTCACTGGAGTTACCATAAGTCAGCTCATATGAAAAATAAATTTTATTTTATTTTTAAAATTTTTTTTAAAAAAATATATTCTCGTAAGAAAAAGAAACAAAAACAAATTAAGATAACATGAAACAACAGACCATAAACAAAAATGAACTAAGTACTCTAAACAAACTCAAACAAACGATATAAATTATTGTACTAAAAGAAACAAACCAAGAAACCAAAGAAAAAAAACAAACAGCACTTTCTATCATCTATTTATCACCATTTGGACAGATTCGTTTCTATGTTTTTCAGCTTCGACCTCTGTTCAGTTTTTAGGCTATAACTTTCCAACCGTAAGTCCAAATTTTACGTTCTTTATATGGTTGGATTCAGCATAGAAAAACAAAGAACTCAACGCGGACCAAAAGGCAAAAACAACTACGGAAATAAACAGAATTCAAAGAAGAGAAAGGATTGAAATGCTCCCCCTTGAAGCGATTAGGTCGAGCATGGATGCACTTGGAGGTCGCGACTTCTCCCACTGCTCCACACTTCCCATTCTTATAATTGAGGTTGCCATCTCTCTCCATTTATTATTGAGCTATAATAAATTGCTAAAACAAACATAGAAAACTTGAAATAGAATTAAAAGAATGAGGAAATAAAAACTAAAATGAAAAGGAAAATCAACACACATCCAATTCCATGTTTCAAAGCAACAAGCACCAATGGGTTGTGTAAGCTGGGACTTAAACCCAGTTCTCTTTCTTGTTGGGCAATTGTCCTTTTCTGTTGGACTACAAACACAACTTGTCCATTAACGTCATTAACTTTAAAACAAGAAATTGTCCAGTTAAGAAAAAAAATAAAGTAGGAAAGCCAAATAGAATCAAACAATGTTACCGATCCCCGGCAACGGCGCCAAAAACTTGTTGCGTAGATTTAGCTCCACCAAAATGGATTCAGCTGCATCCTCAACTTGTGATACACGCAAGTGCACGAACCGTTGGTAGTTTAGCGTATGTAAGTGCGAGGTCGATTCCACAGGGATTGGTGATTGAATGATCCAATTCATTTTCCCTACACAAAACAGAAATGAAAAAGAAAGGAAATAAATAAAACAAGGAAGAAATAACTCAAGCAAATAAGTTCCCAAGTTCAATTAGATTAACGGATTGATTCTAGCTAAAGTATGATTAAGCCATGGTGTTTGGTCATAACCTTGTGTTCCTAATTCCCTAATTTGATCATTTGTTGTCTAACCTAAAATTAAGCATTAGGAACCCATTAAGCATAGAAGAACAATTTAAACAACCAAGCATGTATCTAATCCCTGTTGTCGAATGTCCATACATACTCTTCCTATTCATAGCTCAATTCGAATTAAAGCATGGTGTATACTCTTAATTCAAACCAAGATAGCTAACATGCAAGCCTAAATGGTGATCAATCATTCAAACTAGCATATTAACTTATAAGCATAATGAATAAGAACAAAAACCATAATTGAAACTTGGAAACTAATTCAACTTGAAAACTTAAGAAAAGAATTTACATTACAAAGAAAAATAAACTACAACTAAGAAGCAAAAGGAAAGCTAGAATTGAGAACTAGAAAGCAAAATTAAGAGAATTTGAGGGAGAGAAGGGAAGGGAGCTCTAGAGAAGTGCTTGAGAGCTTCCCCCCTTGGGGTGTGTTTACAAGCTTAGAGAACATCCCTATTTATAGGCCTAGGGGAAGTGAAAATATGAATTTGATATGGCTAATGCATACAACACTTGTATTAGAAAATATGAATTGGTTGATGCACTTGTATTAGAAAATTTGAATTGGTTGATGCACTTCACCAATAAATCCCACCAGCAGCCCTAGCTCATCTTCATGTCACCATGACCAAGCTTCCAACCAGCTCAATAGCTCATGCCTAGCTCACCATGACCAAGCTTCCAACCAGAAACAATAGCTCATCCTGAGGTCAGCATGACCAGAAACTTCAAGGGCTTACGAATTGGGCTTCCCTTAAGCAAATTAAGACTTTAAGCACTTAAACTTGAAGTTCAGAATGTCTTCTTTCCAGCCATATATCATTTGGGCCAATCCAAGGTCGGAGGAGGAAGTTAAGGCCAAAACAAATTGCTAACTCATTTTGTGCGCTGATAAAATCCATCCTGAGCATGGCTCTGTGTTTGCTAGGTAACAGACTCCATATTTATCCAATGGGGCTGCATTGTGGATATGTTATAGTACACACCCATTGGAACAACGTTCATGAAGAATGTTGCCTCATCCGAGCTATGTAGGTTGCTGAAACAAAGCTTGCAATATGACCTACGAAACTGGACTGGCAGGGGGCTGTAGCCAAAATGAGGTTGTCTTTAAGCACTTCTTCCCTTTATCCAAATCAGGCTTTAACATGCATGGATTGCATCATTTCCTATCCAAAGCCATCATTGTTACCTAAAGCTGAAAGATAAACACAAAAAGGATTAAAAGCACAAGTTTAACTCAAAAACATAACCAAATCATAAGCTAGAAGGGTACAAAATGATATACAATTTATGAACCGATCAGTGTATTCCATACTTCTAGCGATTGGATTTCACTCAAAACTAACCAAATGACTCCTCCCACCATATTATTGTTGGAAAAAATGGCTCACCTAAAAGGATACAAAGTTTTTGGCGCTCAAAGGATGATTTTGAATCTGCCTAAAAGCGACCGGTCGCTGGACATTTGCGACCGGTCGTTTTGAAGCAGATTTGAAGTCTCGTAAGTAATCGACGAGCGACCGGTCGCTAGTTCTTTGCGACCGGTCGCAGGGCACGAGAGACCGGTCGCTTGACATTTGCGACCGGTCGCTTAGAAGCAGATTCAAAGTCTGGAGGGAAAACTTCTGGCGACCGGTCGCCCATTCCTGACGACCGATCGCTCCAGTCGTGCTGTGATGTTTTGCTTACGTATTTTCAACTGTCTTTTCAATGGCTATCGCTTTCCACAAGTTTGCAGGTGCTTAATGGATCACTTCTGAGGTAAAAGAGGGTTGACTACCTGCTGGATAGTTGGGAGAGCACTCATAGCTAATTGGTTATCCTATTTTGATTAATCTCCTCTCCATTTTCTGGTTTAATGGAGGTGGCTAAGTGGGATTGTATTACCTACCTGATCTGACCCTTAGTCTAAGTGGTGACTAAAAGGAAAGAACGTGGAGGACAATCAGATATCCTATCTCTTGTCCATTGGCCTGTGTAGGTAATGGGATGAAGTAAGATAACACAAGGGAGAAAGCATGTTGAACATATGTAGTGGCAAAAGCTGGAAACAAGATAGAGTTTTCTTGTGAGAGCTTTGTTCAAAAAAACCAAGGGGAGAGCAAGAGAGTTCTCTAAGTGTATCAAGGTGTTGAGCAAGGGTGTGAGAGAAACAGATTGTGAGGGTAGTGTTCTAAGGGGGTTTCCTTTGTAAACCAAAGTTGTAACCTATCTTCATTAGTGAAATTTCTCAAGGTGATCACCAAAGAGGATGTAGGCAATTTGCTGAACCTCTATAAACACTTGTGTCATTTGTGCTTGGTTAATTTCTGTGTGTGTGTGTAAGACTCATCCATCATTGAGTTCTTTGTCTAAAAGTCCATCAACAACAAGATCTTAAAAGGGCAGTGAGTTAGTCATTCTAATTCACAACAAGTGGTATCAGAGCTGTGTTTGGCAGCTGGAGCTAGTTCTTCTCTTGGAGTGCTAGTGTGTTGAAGATGGCAAGTGACATGGAAGCTGAGAGTGGTAGCAGTTCACAGCATCTGAAGCCACCACAGGCAGCAAGCATGAAGGTAGAGTTAAAGCCTTTCACAGGGAAGGAGAACTTCACTCTTTGGCAACGAAGGATGAAGTCAGCTCTTACACAACAACAACTCCATGTTGTGTTGGTTGGCAAGGAGAAGAAGCCAGCAAGCATGACGGATGATGAGTGGGGAGTTCTTGACGAGTTAGCCAGAGGAGCTATCGAAAACTATCTCTCCGATGAGGTGCTCATCAACGTGATAAAGGATACAGCGAAGCAAACATGGGAGAAGCTCGAAGAGATGTTTGCAGGGAAATCGTTGTCCAACAAACTCTTCCTCAAGGAAGAACTCCTGAATCTTAAGATGGAGGAGGGAGGAAATCTAATGGAACATCTAAGTAGTTTCAATAGATGTGTTGCTGACTTGCAGAGAATGGATGTGAATTATAGTCCGGAGGATAAGGCTCTCATGTTGTTGACATCCTTACCTTCGTCCTATAAACACTTCCGAACCACTCTTATGTTCGGAAAGGTTACTCTTGATTTTGAGCCTGTGGTGCAAGACATCATGACACACCATAGGATGACTCAACGTTCGGGAGAAAACTCTCAAGGTGAAGGTCTAGTTGCAAAGACCGGAGAGAGAGGTCGTTCAAAGAGGCGTGAAGGCAAGAAAGGCAATAGAGGAAGGTCCAAATCCAAGGCGAAAGATGGTTGTTTCGAGTGTGGGTCAAAGGAGCATTGGAAAAAGAATTGCCCCATATGGAAGGAGAAGAAGAACAAAGGGAAGAATGCAGCAAACACAGCTGAGGATGTCACGGAAAGTGATGGTGAGCTTTTGTGTGTTAATAGCAATGTTAAAACAAATGCATTGGCTAATTCTTCAAGGTGTTCCTCTTCCGATTGGATTTTGGATTCCGGATGCTCATATCATATGTGCTCAAACAAGGAGTGGTTTGACACGTATGAGAAAGAAGATAGCAGTGAAGTGATGATGGGGGATGGCTCAATGTGTAGAGTCAAAGGAACCGGTACAATCAAGGTAAAGATGCATGATGGGGCTGTTAGGACGCTTGGAATGGTAAGGCACATTCCAAAGTTGCGTAAGAATCTCATTTCCCTTGGAACTCTTGATAAGAATGGTTATTCATTCAAAGCAAATGGAGGGAAACTCATAGTCTCAAAAGGTTCACTTGTGATTATGAAGGGAGAGATACAACCTAACTGTCTATATAGGTTGTGTGGTACAACAATCATAGGTGGAGCAGCTGTATCTACAAGCAAGGACTCGGAAGATGAAACTCAGCTTTGGCATTTGAGGCTAGGGCACATGAGTGAGAGGGGCATGCAGGAACTACACAACAGAAAATTGTTGAAAGGTGTTCAAAGTTGCAAGCTTGAGTTCTGCAGATTTTGTACCATGGGAAAGCAATCAAAAATAGCTTTCAAGCAGCGAAACAAAGAGGAAGAAAGCACGGGTGTGCTTGATTATATTCACACGGATGTATGGGGGCCATCACCGGTTAAATCGAAGGGTGGAGCTCGCTATTTTGTGACTTTCTTGGATGATTTTTCCAGGAAGGTTTGGGTCTACTTCATGAAGGAGAAATCTGAGGTCTTCACCAAATTCAAAGAGTGGAAGGCGGAAGTAGAGAACCTAACCGGAAGAAAGATCAAGATCCTAAAGAGTGACAATGGTGGTGAATATAAGGACAGCAAGTTCCTTGAGTTTTGCAAAAGTGAAGGCATTAAGAGGCACTTTACCGTGAAGAAGACACCCCAACAAAATGGAGCTGCAGAGAGGATGAACCGAACTCTCATGGAGCGTGAGAGATGTATGAGAATTCATGCAGGGTTGCCCGAATCTTTTTGGGCAGAAACGGTTAACCACGCTGCCTATTTGGTTAACCGATCGCCTTCAAGAAATCTTGAGTTCAAGTGTGCAGAGGAGGTATGCTCTAAAAGTTCAATCGATTATTCGAATCTTAAGGTGTTTGGGTGCAGTGCATATGCACTTATTCCTAGTGATGAAAGATCCAAGTTGAAGCCAAAGTCTCTTGAATGTATTTTCATTGGATTTGAGAGTGGTGTGAAGGGCTACAAGCTGTGGGATCCAGTGAACCACAAGAAGATACTCAGCAGAAATGTTGTGTTTGATGAGAAGACCATACCTATGAACAAAGTCAAGAATTCAGAGGCAAAGGAGGATGTTGTTGAGAAAGAAACAACCATTGAAGTTCCACTCAAGAAGGTGTCAAGAAAGACTTCACGGAAACAGCCAACTGAAGACGTTCAGGAGGAGGTGGAGTCTGACATTGAAGAGGAAGAAGCTGGGCAGCATCAACAACACACTCAAGAAGAAGAAGAGGCTCAAGAACAGGTGGAGCCATCATCTATAGCTCGGTCCAGGCCCAAGAGAACCATCAAACCACCTCAAAGGTTTGGATGGGAGACGGATGCAGTTCACTATGCCCTAAATGCTAGTGAAGAAGAACCAACCACGTTCCAAGAAGCTGTTGAGAACAAGGAACGGGAAAGTTGGATGGAAGCTATGATACAAGAGATGGAATCTCTACACCAAAACTCAGTTTGGGAGTTAGTTCCTAAACCCAAAGGTCGCAAGGTTATTGGCTGCAAATGGGTGTTTAGGAAGAAAGAAGAAATGCATGAGAAGGGTGCCACCTTATTCAAAGCTCGGTTGGTGGCAAAAGGATTCTTACAAAAGGAGGGAGTTGATTATGATGAAATCTTCTCTCCGGTGGTGAAACATACTTCTATACGACTACTACTCTCCATAGTAGCACAAGAGGACATGGAGGTGGAGCAAATGGATGTGAAGACTGCTTTCCTTCATGGTGAATTGGAGGAAGACATCTACATGAGCCAACCTCAAGGGTTCATTGAAGCAGGGAAGGAAAATCTGGTTTGCAGGTTGAAGAAGTCTTTGTATGGGCTGAAGCAATCTCCAAGGCAGTGGAACAAGTGCTTTGATTCTTACATGATGAAGATTGGGTATAGAAGATGTGAATCTGATTGTTGTGTTTACTCTCATGCATTCAAGGATGGTAACTTCATCCTTTTGCTTCTTTATGTTGATGACATGCTAATTGCATGTAAGGACATGTCAAAAATCCAGAATTTGAAGACATTGCTTGGAAGGGAGTTTGACATGAAGGATCTTGGTGCTGCACAAAAGATCCTAGGAATGGAGATAAGGAGAGACAGAAAGGAAGGCAAGTTGTGGCTGTCACAAAAGATCCATATTATCATGTTGCCCAAGTTTTGGGCTCGATCCGAAATCAATAGGTGTGAGAAATTGGACAATTGAAGTTCAACAGCAGTTCGTTCCTAATTGGAGTGGTTGGTGGATTCCATACTTCTAGCGATTGGATTTCACTCAAAACTCACCAAATGACTCCTCCCACCATATTATGATGTTGCACAAGTTTGGGTTTCGATCCGAAATCAATAGGTGTGAGAAATTAGACAATTCTAGTTCAACGGCAGTTTGTTCCTAATTGGAGTGGTTGGTGTATTCCTTACTTCTAGCGATTGGATTTCACTCAAAACTCACCAAATGACTCCTCCCACCATATTATCGTGTTGCCCAAATTTTGGGTTCGATCCGAAATCAATAGGTGTGAGAAATTGCACAATTCAAGTTCAACGGCAGTTCGTTCCTAATTGGAGTGGCTGGTGTATTCCATACTTCTAGCCATTGGACTTCACTCAAAACTCACCAAATGACTCCTCCCACCATGTTATGATGTTGCCCAGGTTTTGGGTTCGATCCGAAATCAATAGGTGTGAGAAATTGGACAATTCAAGTTCAACGGTTGTTCGTTCCTAATTGGAGTTGTTGGTGTATGCAACACTTCTAGCGATTCGATTTCACTCAAAACTCACCAAATGACTCCTCCCACCATATTATGATGTTGCACAAGTTTGGGGTTCGATCCGAAATCAATAGGTGTGAGAAATTAGACAATTCTAGTTCAACGGCAGTTCGTTCCTAATTGGAGTGGTTGGTGTATTCCTTACTTCTAGCGATTGGATTTCACTCAAAACTCACCAAATGACTCCTCCCACCATATTATCGTGTTGCCCGAATTTTGGGTTCGATCCGAAATCAATAGGTGTGAGAAATTGCATAATTCAAGTTCAACGGCAGTTCGTTCCTAATTGGAGTGGCTGGTGTATTCCATACTTCTAGCCATTGGACTTCACTCAAAACTCACCAAATGACTCCTCCCACCATGTTATGATGTTGCCCAGGTGTTGGGTTCGATCCGAAATCAATAGGTGTGAGAAATTGGACAATTCAAGTTCAACGGTTGTTCGTTCCTAATTGGAGTTGTTGGTGTATGCAACACTTCTAGCGATTGGATTTCACTCAAAACTCACCAAATGACTCCTCCAACCATATTATGATGTTGCCCAAGTTTGGGGCTCGATCGGAAATCAATAGGTGTGAGAAATTGGACAATTCAAGTTCGACGGCCCTTCGTTCATAATTGGAGTGGTTGGTGTATTCCATTCTTCTAGCGATTGGATTTCACTCAAAACTCACCAAATGACTCCTCCTACCATATTATGATGTAGCCCAGGTTTGGGGTTCGATCCGAAATGAATAGGTGTTCCAAATTGGACAATTCAAGTCCAACGACAGTACGTTCCTAATTGGAGTGGTTGGTGTATTCCATACTTCTAGCGATTGGATTTCACTCAAAACTCACCAAATGACTCCTCCCACTATATTATGATGTTGCACTAGTTTGGTGTTCGATCCGAAATCAATAGGTGTGAGAAATTGGACAATTCAAGTTCAACGGCAGTTCGTTCCTAATTGGCGTGGTTGGTGTATTCCATACTTCTAGCAATTGGTTTTCACTCAAAACTCACCAAATGACTCCTCCCACCATATTACCGTGTTGCCCAAGTTTTGGGCTCGATAGGAAATCAATAGGTGTGAGAAATTGCACAATTCAAGTTCAACGGCAGTTCGTAATTGGAGTGGCTGGTGTATTCCATACTTCTAGCGATTGGACTTCACTCAACACTCACCACATGACTCCTCCCACCATGTTATGATGTTGCCCAAGTTTTGGGTTCGATCAGAAATCAATAGGTTTGAGAAATTGGAGAATTCAAGTTCAACGGTTGTTCGTTCCTAATTGGAGTTGTTGGTGTATGCAATACTTCTAGCGATTGGATTTGACTCAAAACTCACCAAATGACTCCTCCCACCATATTATGATGTTGCCCAAATTTTGGGCTCGATCCAAAATCAATAGGTGTGAGAAATTGGACAATTCAAGTTCAACGGCAGTTCGTTCCTAATTAAAGTGGTTGGTGTATTCCATACTTCTAGCGATTGGATTTCACACAAAACTCACCAAATGACCCCTCCCACCATATTATGATGTTGCCCAAGTTTGGGGCTTGATCCGAAATCAATAGGTGTTCCAAATTGGACAATTCAAGTTCAACGGCAGTTCGTTCCTAATTGGAGTGGTTGGTGTATTCCATACTTCTAGCGATTGGATTTCACTCAAAACTCACCAAATGACTCGTCCCACCACATTATGATGTTGCGCAAGTTTGGGGCTCTATCCGAAATCAATCGGTGTTCCAAATTGGACAATTCAAGTTCAACGGTAGTTCGTTCCTAATTGGAGTGGTTGGCGTATTCCATACATCTGGCGATTGGATTTCACTCAAAACTCACCAAATGACTGCACCCACCATATTATGACGTTGCCCAAGTTTTGGGCTCGATCCGAAATAAATTGGAGTACGAAATTGGACAATTCAAGTTCAACGTCAGTTCGTTCCTAATTGGAGTGGTTGGTGTATTCCATACTTCTAGCAATTGGATTTCACTCAAAACTCACAAAATGACTCCTCCCACCATATTATGATGTTGCCCAAGTTTGGGGCTCGATCCGAAATAAATTGGAGTACGAAATTGGACAATTCAAGTTCAACGGCAGTTCGTTCCTAATTGGAGTGGTTGGTGTATTCCATACTTCTAACGATTGGATTTCACTCAAAACTCACCAAATGACTCCTCCCACCATATTATGATGTTGCGCAAGTTTTGGGCTAGATCCGAAATCAATAGGTGTTCCAAATTGGACAATTCAAGTTCAACGGCTGTTCGTTCCTAATTGGAGTGGTTGGTGTATTCCATACTTCTAGTGATTGGATTTCACTCAAAACTCACAAAATGACTCCTCCCACCATATTATGATGTTGCCCAAGTTTGGGGCTCGATTCGAAATCAATAGGTGTGAGAAATTGGACAATTCAAGTTCAACGGCAGTTCGTTCCTAATTGGAGTGGTTGGTGTATTCCATACTGGTAGCGATTGGATTTCACTCAAAACTCACCAAATGACTCCTCCCACCATATTACGATGTTGGCCAAGTTTGGAGCTTGATCCGAAATCAATAGGTGTTCCAAATTGGACAATTCAAGTTCAACGGTAGTTCGTTCCTAATTGGAGTGGTTGGCGTATTCCATACATCTGGCGATTGGATTTCACTCAAAACTCACCAAATGACTCCACCCACCATATTATGACGTTGCCCAAGTTTTGGGCTCGATCCGAAATAAATTGGAGTACGAAATTGGACAATTCAAGTTCAACGTCAGTTCGTTCCTAATTGGAGTGGTTGGTGTATTCCATACTTCTAGCATTTGGATTTCACCCAAAACTCACAAAATGACTCCTCCCACCATATTATGATGTTGCCCAAGTTTGGGGCTCGATTCGAAATCAATAGGTGTGAGAAATTGGACAATTCAAGTTCAACGGCAGTTCGTTCCTAATTGGAGTGGTTGGTGTATTCCATACTTCTAGAGATTGGATTTCACTCACCACATGACTCCTCCCGCCATATTATGATGTTGCCCAAGTTTGGGGCTCGATCCGAAATCAATAGGTGTGAGAAATTGGACAATTCAAGTTCAACGGTTGTTCGTTCCTAATTGGAGTTGTTGGTGTATGCAATACTTCTAGCGATTGGATTTCACTCAAAACTCACCAAATGACTCCTCCCACCATATTATGATGTTGCCCAAGTTTGGGGCTCAATCCGAAATCAATAGGTGTGAGAACTTGGACAATTCAAGTTCAACGACAGTTCGTTCCTAATTGGAGTGGTTGGTGTATAACATACTTCTAGCGATTGGATTTCACTCAAAATTCACCAAATGACTCCACCCACCATATTATGCTGTTGCCCAAGTTTGGGGCTAGATCCGAAATCAATAGGCGTGAGAAATTGGACAATTCAAGTTCAACGGCAGTTCGTTCCTAATTGGAGTGGTTGGTGTATTCCATACTTCTAGCGATTGGATTTCACTCAAAACTCACCAAATGACTCCTCCCACCATATTACGATGTTGCCCCAGTTTGGGGCTCGAACCGAAATCAATAGGTGTGAGAAATTGGACAATTCAAGTTCAACGGCAGTTCGTTCCTAATTGGAGTGGTAGGTGTATTCCATACTTCTAGCGATTGGATTTCACTCAAAATTCACCAAATGACTCCTCCCACCATATTATGCTGTTGCCCAAGTTTGGGGCTAGATCCGAAATCAATAGGCGTGAGAAATTGGACAATTCAAGTTCAATGGCAGTTCGTTCCTAATTGGAGTGGTTGGTGTATTCCATACTTCTAGCGATTGGATTTCACTCAAAACTCACCAAATGACTCCTCCCACCATATTACGATGTTGCCCCAGTTTGGGGCTCGAACCGAAATCAATAGGTTTGAGAAATTGGACAATTCAAGTTCAACGGCAGTTCGTTCCTAATTGGAGTGGTTGGTGTATTCCATACTTCTAGCGATTGGATTTCACTCAAAACTCACCAAATGACTCCTCCCACCATATTACGATGTTGCCCAAGTTTGGGGCTTGATCCGAAATCAATAGGTGTGAGAAATTGGACAATTCAAGTTCAACGGCAGTTCGTTCCTAATTGGAGTGGTTGGTGTATTCCATACTTCTAGCGATTGGATTTCACTCAAAACTCACCAAATGACTCCTCCCACCATATTATGATGTTCCCCAAGTTTGGGGCTCGATCCGAAATCAATAGGTGTGAGAAATTGGACAATTGAAGTTCAACGGCAGTTCGTTCCTAATTGGAGTGGTTGGTGTATTCCATACTTCTAGCGATTGGATTTCACTCAAAACTCACCAAATGACTCCTCCCACCATATTACGATGTTGCCCAAGTTTGGGGCTCGATCCGAAATCAATAGGTGTGAGAAATTGGACAATTCAAGTTGAACGGCAGTTCGTTCCCAATTGGAGTGGTTGGTGTATTCCATACTTCTAGCGATTGGATTTCACTCAAAACTCACCAAATGACTCCTCCCACCATATTATGATGTTCCCCAAGTTTGGGGCTCGATCCGAAATCAATAGGTGTTCGAAATTGGACAATTCAAGTTCAACGGCAGTTCGTTCCTAATTGGAGTGGTTGGTGTATTCCATACTTCTAGCAATTGGATTTCACTCAAAACTCACCAAATGACTCCTCCCACCATATTATGATGTTGCCCAAGTTTGGGGCTCGATCCGAAATCAATAGGTGCTCGAAATTGGACAATTCAAGTTGAACCGCAGTTCGTTCCCAATTGGAGTGGTTGGTGTATTCCATACTTCTAGCGATTGGATTTCACTCAAAACTAACCAAATGACTCCTCCCACCATATTATGATGTTGCCCAAGTTTTGGGCTCGATCCGAAATCAATAGGTGTTCCAAATTGGACAATTCAAGTTCAACGGCATTTCATTCCTAATTCGAGTGGTTGGTGTATTCCATACTTCTAGCGATTGGATTTCACTCAAAACTCACCAAATGACTCCTCCCACCATATTACGATGTTGCCCAAGTTTGGGGCTTGATCCAAAATCAATAGGTGTGAGAAATTGGACAATTCAAGTTGAACGGCAGTTCGTTCCCAATTGGAGTGGTTGGTGTATTCCATACTTCTAGCGATTGGATTTCACTCAAAACTCACCAACTGACTCCTCCCACCATATTATGATGTTCCCCAAGTATGGGGCTCGATCCGAAATCAATAGGTGTGAGAAATTGGACAATTCAAGTTCAACGGCAGTTCGTTCCCAATTGGAGTGGTTGGTGTATTCCATACTTCTAGCGATTGGATTTCACTCAAAACTCACCAAATGACTCCTCCCACCATATTATGATGTTCCCCAAGTTTGGGGCTCGATCCGAAATCAATAGGTGTGAGAAATTGGACAATTGAAGTTCAACGGCAGTTCGTTCCTAATTGGAGTGGTTGGTGTATTCCATACTTCTAGCGATTGGATTTCACTCAAAACTCACCAAATGACTCCTCCCACCATATTACGATGTTGCCCAAGTTTGGGGCTCGATCCGAAATCAATAGGTGTGAGAAATTGGACAATTCAAGTTCAACGGCAGTTCGTTCCCAATTGGAGTGGTTGGTGTATTCCATACTTCTAGCGATTGGATTTGACTCAAAACTCACCAAATGACTCCTCCCACCATATTATGATGTTCCATAAGTTTGGGGCTCGATCCGAAATCAATAGGTGTTCGAAATTGGACAATTCAAGTTCAACGGCAGTTCGTTCCTAATTGGAGTGGTTGGTGTATTCTATACTTCTAGCAATTGGATTTCACTCAAAACTCACCAAATGACTCCTCCCACCATATTATGATGTTGCCCAAGTTTGGGGCTCGATCCGAAATCAATAGGTGCTCGAAATTGGACAATTCAAGTTGAACGGCAGTTCGTTCCCAATTGGAGTGGTTGGTGTATTCCATACTTCTAGCGATTGGATTTCACTCAAAACTAACCAAATGACTCCTCCCACCATATTATGATGTTGCCCAAGTTTTGGGCTCGATCCGAAATCAATAGGTGTTCCAAATTGGACAATTCAAGTTCAACGGCATTTCATTCCTAATTCGAGTGGTTGGTGTATTCCATACTTCTAGCGATTGGATTTCACTCAAAACTCACCAAATGACTCCTCCCACCATATTACGATGTTGCCCAAGTTTGGGGCTTGATCCAAAATCAATAGGTGTGAGAAATTGGACAATTCAAGTTGAACGGCAGTTCGTTCCCAATTGGAGTGGTTGGTGTATTCCATACTTCTAGCGATTGGATTTCACTCAAAACTCACCAACTGACTCCTCCCACCATATTATGATGTTCCCCAAGTATGGGGCTCGATCCGAAATCAATAGGTGTGAGAAATTGGACAATTCAAGTTCAACGGCAGTTCGTTCCCAATTGGAGTGGTTGGTGTATTCCATACTTCTAGCGATTGGATTTCACTCAAAACTCACCAAATGACTCCTCCCACCATATTATGATGTTGCCCAAGTTTGGGGCTTGATCCGAAATCAATAGGTGTGAGAACTTGGACAATTCAAGTTCAACGGTAGTTCGTTCCTAATTGGAGTGGTTAGTGTATTCCATACTTCTAGCGATTTGATTTCACTCAAAACTCACCAAATGACTCCTCCCACCATATTATGATGTTGCCCAAGTTTGGGGCTCGATCCGAAATCAATAGGTGTTCGAAATTGGACAATTCAAGTTCAACGGCAGTTCGTTCCTAATTGGAGTGGTTGGTGTATTCCATACTTCTAGCAATTGGATTTCACTCAAAACTCACCAAATGACTCCTCCCACCATATTATGATGTTGCCCAAGTTTGGGGCTCGATCCGAAATCAATAGGTGTTCGAAATTGGACAATTCAAGTTGAACGGCAGTTCGTTCCCAATTGGAGTGGTTGGTGTATTCCATACTTCTAGCGATTGGATTTCACTCAAAACTAACCAAATGACTCCTCCCACCATATTATGATGTTGCCCAAGTTTTGGGCTCGATCCGAAATCAATAGGTGTTCCAAATTGGACAATTCAAGTTCAACGGCATTTCATTCCTAATTCGAGTGGTTGGTGTATTCCATACTTCTAGCGATTGGATTTCACTCAAAACTCACCAAATGACTCCTCCCACCATATTACGATGTTGCCCAAGTTTGGGGCTTGATCCGAAATCAATAGGTGTGAGAAATTGGACAATTGAAGTTCAACGGCAGTTCGTTCCTAATTGGAGTGGTTGGTGTATTCCATACTTCTAGCGATTGGATTTCACTCAAAACTCACCAAATGACTCCTCCCACCATATTACGATGTTGCCCAAGTTTGGGGCTCGATCCGAAATCAATAGGTGTGAGAAATTGGACAATTCAAGTTCAACGGCAGTTCGTTCCCAATTGGAGTGGTTGGTGTATTCCATACTTCTAGCGATTGGATTTCACTCAAAACTCACCAAATGACTCCTCCCACCATATTATGATGTTCCCCAAGTTTGGGGCTCGATCCGAAATCAATAGGTGTGAGAAATTGGACAATTCAAGTTCAACGGCAGTTCGTTCCTAATTGGAGTGGTTGGTGTATTCCATACTTCTAGCGATTGGATTTCACTTACCACATGACTCCTCCCGCCATATTATGATGTTGCCCAAGTTTGGGGCTCGATCCGAAATCAATAGGTGTGAGAAATTGGCCAATTCAAATTCAACGGCAGTTCGTTCCTAATTGGAGTGGTTGGTGTATTCCACACTTCTAGCGATTGGATTTCACTCAAAACTCACCAAATGACCTGTTGTGTAGATACAGCTGCACCAAAATGGATTAAGCTGCATCCTCAACTTGTGATACTCGCAAGTGCACGAACCGTTGGTAGTTTAGCGTATGTAAGTGCGATGTCGATTCCACAGGGATTGGTGATTGAATGATCCAATTCATTTTCCCTACACAAAACCGAAATGAAAAAGAAAGGAAATAAATAAAACAAGGAAGAAATAACTCAAGCAAATAAGTTCCCAAGTTCAATTAGATTAACGGATTGATTCTAGCTAAAGTATGATTAAGCCATGGTGTTTGGTCATAACCTTGTGTTCCTAATTCCCTAATTTGATCATTTGTTGTCTAACCTAAAATTATGCATTAGGAACCCATTAAGCATAGAAGAACAATTTAAACAACCAAGCATGTATCTAATCCCTGTTGTCGAATGTCCATACATACTCTTCCTGTTCATAGTTCAATTCGAATTAAAGCATGGTGTATACTCTTAATTCAAACCAAGATAGCTAACATGCAAGCCTAAATGGTGATCAATCATTCAAACTAGCATATTAACTTATAAGCATAATGAATAAGAACAAAAACCATAATTGAAACTTGGAAACTAATTCAACTTGAAAACTTAAGAAAAGAATTTACATTACAAAGAAAAATAAACTACAACTAAGAAGCAAAAGGAAAGCTAGAATTGAGAACTAGAAAGCAAAATTAAGAGAATTTGAGGGAGAGAATGGAAGGGAGCTCTAGAGAAGTGTTTGAGAGCTCCCCCCCTTGAGGTGTGTTTACAAGCTTAGAGAACATCCCTATTTATAGGCCTAGGGGACGTGAAAATCTGAATTCAATATGGCTAATGCATACAACACTTGTATTATAAAATCTTGAATTGGTTGATGCACTTGTATTAGAAAATTTGAATTGGTTGATGCACTTGTATTAGAAAATCAGAATTGGTTGATGCACTTCACCAATAAATCCCACCAGCAGCCCTAGCTCATCTTCATGTCACCATGACCAAGCTTCCAACCAGAAACAATAGCTCATCCGGAGGTCAGCATGACCAGCAACTTCAAGGGCTTACAAATTGGGCTTCTCTTAAGCAAATGACGACTATAAGCACTCCACATTGAAGTTCAGAATGTGTCTGATCCAACCACACAAGTATTGGCCCAATCCAAGCTCGGATGAAGAAGTTAAGGCCAAAACAAATTGCTAACTCGTTTTTGCTCGCTGACAAAATCCATCCTGAGCATGGTTCTGTGTTTGCTAGGTGACAGACTCCATATGTATCCAATGGGACTGCATTTTGGATATGTTACAGTATACACCCATTGGAACAACGTTCATGAAGAATGTTGCCTCATCCGAGCTATGTAGGTTACTAAAACAAAGCTTGCAATATGACCTACGAAACTGGACTGGCAGGGGGCTGTAGCCAAAATGATTTTTGTCTTTAAGCTCTTCATCGATTCATCCAAATTAGGCCTTAACATGCTTGAATTGCATGAATTATGCTCTCTTGCTCTTTTTGCCTACAAAACACACAAAGAGAGGGAAATAACATAGAAATCTAGGAAACTAAGCAAAAGAAGTAAGTAAATTTGGGCATGTATATGTATGAAATTATGAGCTTAACATGACTCCTCCCACCATATTATGATGTTGCCCAAATTTGGGGCTCGATCCGAAATCAATAGGTGTGAGAAATTGGACAATTCAAGTTCAACGACAGTTCGTTCCTAATTGGAGTGGTTGGTGTATTCCATACTTCTAGCGATTGGATTTCACTCAAAACTCACCAAATGACTCCTCCCACCATATTATGATGTTGCCCAAGTTTGGGGCTCGATCCGAAATCAATAGGTGTGAGAAATTGGACAATTCAAGTTCAACGGCAGTTCGTTCCTAATTGGAGTGGTTGGTGTATTCCATAGTTCTAGGGACTGGATTTCACTCATAACTCACCAAATGACTTCTCCCACCATATTATGATGTTCCCCAAGTTTGGGGCTCGATCCGAAATCAATAGGTGTGAGAAATTGGACAATTCAAGTTCAACGGCAGTTCGTTCCTAATTGTAGTGGTTGGTGTATTTGATACTTCTAGCGATTGGATTTCACTCAAAACTCACCAAAAGACTCCTCCCACCATATTATGATGTTGCCCAAGTTTGCGGCTCGATCCGAAATCAATAGGTGTGAGAAATTGGACAATTCAAGTTCAACGGCAGTTCGTTCCTAACTGGAGTGGTTGGTGTATTCCATACTTCTAGCAATTGGATTTCACTCAAAATTCACGAAATGACTCCTCCCACCATATTATGATGTTGCCCAAGTTTGGGGCTCGATCCGAAATCAATAGATGTGAGAAATTGGACAATTCAAGTTTAACGGCAGTTCGTTCCAAATTGGAGTGGTTGGTGTATTCCATACTTCTAGCGATTGGATTTCACTCAAAACTCACCAAATGACTCCTCCCACCATATTATGATGTTGCCTAAGTTTGGGGCTCGATCCGAAATCAATAGGTGTTCGAAATTAGACAATTCAAGTTCAACAGCACTTCGTTCCTAATTGGAGTGGTTGGTGTATTCCATACTTCTAGCAATTGGATTTCACTCAAAACTCACCAAATGACTCCTCCCACCATATTATGATGTTGCCCAAGTTTTGGGCTCGATCCGAAATCAATAGGCGTGAGAAATTGGACAATTCAAGTTCAACGGCAGTTCGATCCTAATCGGAGTGGTTGGTGTATGCCATACTTCTAGCGATTGGATTTCACTCAAAACTCCCCAAATGACTCCTCCCACCATATTATGATGTTGCCCAAGTTTTGGCCTCGAACCGAAATCAATAGGTGTGAGAAATTGGACAATTCAAGTTCAACGGCATTTCGTTCCTAATTGGAGTGGTTGGTGTATTCCATACTTCTAGCGATTGGATTTCACTCAAAACACACCAAATGACTCCTCCCACCATATTATGATGTTGCCCAAGTTTGGGGCTCGATCCGAAATCAATAGGTGTTCGAAATTAGACAATTCAAGTTCAACGGCAGTTCGTTCCTAATTGGTGTGGTTGGTGTATGCCATACTTCTAGCGATTGGATTTCACTCAAAACTCCCCAAATGACTCCTCCCACCATATTATGATGTTGCCCAAGTTTTGGCCTCGAACCGAAATCAATAGGTGTGAGAAATTGGACAATTCAAGTTCAACGGCATTTCGTTCCTAATTGGAGTGGTTGGTGTATTCCATACTTCTAGCGATTGGATTTCACTCAAAACACACCAAATGACTCCTCCCACCATATTATGATGTTGCACACGTTTGGGGCTCGATCCGAAATCAATAGGTGTGAGAAATTGGACAATTCAAGTTCAACGGCAGTTCGTTCCAAATTGGAGTGGTTGGTGTATTCCATACTTGTAGCGATTGGATTTCACTCAACACATGACTCCTCCCGCCATATTATGATGTTGCCCAAGTTTGGGGCTCGATCCGAAATCAATAGGTGTGAGAAATTGGACAATTCAAGTTCAACGACAGTTCGTTCCTAATTGGAGTGGTTGGTGTATTCCATACTTCTAGCGATTTGATTTCACTCAAAACTCACAAATGACTCCTCCCACCATATTATGATGTTCCCCAAGTTTGGGGCTCGATCCGAAATCAATAGGTGTGAGAAATTGGACAATTCAAGTTCAACGCCAGTTCGTTCCTAATTGGAGTGGTTGGTGTATTCCATACTTCTACCAATTGGATTTCACTCAAAACTCACCAAATGACTCCTCAAACCATATTATGATGTTGCCCAAGTTTTGGGCTCGTTCTGAAATCAATAGGCGTGAGAAATTGGACAATTCAAGTTCAATGGCAGTTCGTTCCTAATTGGAGTGGTTGGTGTATTCCAAACTTCTAGCGATTGGATTTCACTCAAAACTCACCAAATGACTCCTCCCACCATATTACGATGTTGCCCAAGTTTGGGGCTCGATCCGAAATCAATAGGTGTGAGAAATTGGACAATTCAAGTTCAACGGCATTTCGTTCCTAATTGGAGTGGTTGGTGTATTCCATACTTCTAGCGATTGGATTTCACTCAAAACTCACCAAATGACTCCTCCCACCATATTATGATGTTGCCCAAGTTTGGGGCTCGATCCGAAATCAATAGGTGTTCGAAATTAGACAATTCAAGTTCAACAGCAGTTCGTTCCTAATTGAAGTGGTTGGTGTATTCCATACTTCTAGAAATTGTATCTCACTCAAAACTCACCAAATGACTCCTCCAACCATATTATGATGTTGCCCAAGTTTTGTGCTCGATCCGAAATCAATAGGCGTGAGAAATTGGACAATTCAAGTTCAACGGCAGTTCGTTCCTAATTGGAGTGGTTGGTGTATGCCATACTTCTAGCGATTGGATTTCACTCAAAACTCCCCAAATGACTCCTCCCACCATATTATGATGTTGCCCAAGTTTTGGGCTCGATCCGAAATCAATAGGTGTTCCAAATTGGACAATTCAAGTTTCACGGCAGTTCGTTCCGAATTGGAGTGGTTGGTGTATTCCATACTTCTAGCGATTGGATTTCACTCAAAACTCACCAAATGACTCCTCCCACCATATTACGATGTTGCCCAAGTTTGGGGCTCGATCCGAAATCAATAGGTGTGAGAAATTGGACAATTCAAGTTCAACGGCAGTTCGTTCCGAATTGGAGTGGTTGGTGTATTCCATACTTCTAGCGATTGGATTTCACTCAAAACTCACCAAATGACTCCTCCCACCGTATTATGATGTGTCCCAAGTTTGGGGCTCGATCCGAAATCAATAGGTGTGAGAAATTGGACAATTCGAATTCAACGCCAGTTCGTTCCTAATTGGAGTGGTTGGTGTATTCCATACTTCTACCGATTGGATTTCACTCAAAACTCACCAAATGACTCCTCCCACCATATTATGATGTTGCCCAAGTTTTGGGCTCGGTCCGAAATCAATAGGTGTTCCAAATTGGACGATTCAAGTTCAACGGCAGTTCGTTCCTAAGTGGATTGGTTGGTGTATTCCATACTTCTAGCAATTGGATTTCACTCAAAACTCACCAAATGACTCCTCCCACCATATTATGATGTTGCCCAAGTTTTGGGCTCGATCCGAAATCAATAGGTGTGAGAAATTGGACAGTTCAAGTTCAACGGCAGTTCGTTCCTAATTGGAGTGGTTGGTGTATTCCACACTTCTAGCGATTGGATTTCACTCAAAACTCACCAAATGACTCCTCCAACCATAATGTGAAGTTACCCAAGTTTTGGGCTCGATCCGAAATCAATAGGTGTGAGAAATTGGACAATTCAAGTTCAACGGCAGTTCATTCCTAATTGGAGTGGTTGGTGGATTCCATACTTCTAGCGATTGGATTTCACTCAAAACTCACCAAATGACTCCTCCCACCATATTATGATGTTGCCCAAGTTTGGGGCTCGATCCGAAATCAATAGGTGTGAGAAATTGGACAATTCAAGTTCAACGGCAGTTCGTTCCTAATTGGAGTGGTTGGTGGCGATTGGATTTCACTCAAAACTCACCAAATGACTCCTCCCACCATATTATGATGTTGCCCAAGTTTTGGGCTCGGTCCGAAATCAATAGGTGTTCCAAATTGGACAATTCAAGTTCAACGGCAGTTCGTTCCTAATTGGAGTGGTTGGTGTATTCCATACTTCTAGCGATTGGATTTCACTGAAAACTCACCAAATGACTCCTCCCACCGTATTATGATGTTCCCCAAGTTTTGGGCTCGATCCGAAATCAATAGGTGTGAGAAATTGGACAATTCAAGTTCAACGGCAGTTCGTTCCTAATTGGAGTGGTTGGTGTATTCCATACTTCTAGCGATTGGATTTCACTCAAAACTCACCAAATGACTCCTCCCACCATATTATGATGTTGCCCAAGTTTTGGGCTCGATCCGAAATCAATAGTTGTGAGAAATTGGACAGTTCAAGTTCAACGGCAGTTCGTTCCTAATTGGAGTGGTTGGTGTATTCCATACTTCTAGCGATTGGATTTCACTCAAAACTCACAAAATGACTTCCCCCAACATATTATGATGTTGCCCAAGTTTTGGGCTCGATTCGAAATCAATAGGTGTTCCAAATTGGACAATTCAAGTTTCACGGCAGTTCGTTCCGAATTGGAGTGGTTGGTGTATTCCATACTTCTAGCGATTGGATTTCACTCCAAACTCACCAAATCACTCCTCCCACCATATTACGATGTTGCCCAAGTTTGGGGCTCGATCCGAAATCAATAGGTGTGAGAAATTGGACAATTCAAGTTCAACGGCAGTTCGTTCCTAATTGGAGTGGTTGGTGTATTCCATACTTCTAGCGATTGGATTTCACTCAAAACTCACCAAATGACTCTTCCCACCATATTATGATGTTGCCCAAGTTTGGGGCTCGATCCGAAATCAATAGGTGTTCCAAATTGGACAATTCAAGGTCAACGGCAGTTCGTTCCTAATCGGAGTGGTTGGTGTATTCGATGCTTCTAATGATTTGATTTCACTCAAAACTCACCAATTGACTCCTCCCACCATATTATGATGTTGCCCAAGTTTTGGGCTCGATCCGAAATCAATAGGTGTTCCAAATTGGACAATTCAAGTTCAACGGCAGTTCATTCCTAATTGGAGTGGTTGGTGTATTCCATACTTCTAGCGATTGGATTTCACTCAAAAGTCACCAAACGACTCCTCCCACCATATTATGTTGTTGCCCAAGTTTTGGGCTTGATCCGAAATCAATAGGTGTTCCAAATTGGACAATTAAAGTTCAACGGCAGTTCGTTCCAAACTGGAGTGGTTGGTGTATTCCATACTTCTAGCGATTGGATTTCACTCAAAACTCACCAAATGACTCCTCCCACCATATTATGATGTTGCCCTAGTTTTGGGCTCGATCCGAAATCAATAGGTGTTCCAAATTGGACAATTCAAGTTCAACGGCAGTTCGTTCCTAATTGGAGTGGTTGGTGTATTCCATACCTCTAGCGATTGGATTTCACTCAAAACTCACCGAACGACTCCTCCCACCATATTATGTTGTTGCCCAAGTTTTGGGCTCGATCCGAAATCAATAGGTGTTCCAAATTGGACAATTCAAGTTCAACGGCAGTTCGTTCCAAACTGGAGTGGTTGGTGTATTCCATACTTCTAGCGATTGGATTTCACTCAAAACTCACCAAATGACTCCTGCCACCATATTATGATGTTGCCCTAGTTTTGGGCTCGATCCGAAATCAATAGGTCTGAGAAATTGGTCAATTCAATTTCAACGACAGTTCGTTCCTAATTGGCGTGGTTGGTGTATTCCATACGTCTAGAGATTGGATTTCACTCAAAACTCACCAAATGACTCCTCCCACCATATTATGATGTTGCCCAAGTTTTGGGCTCGATCCGAAATCATGGTGTTCCAAATTAGACAATTCAAGTTCAACGGCCGTTCGTTCCTAATTGGAGTGGTTGGTGTATTCCATATTTGTAGCGATTGGATTTCACTCAAAACTCACCAAATGACTCTTCCTGATATTATGATGTTGCCCAAGTTTGGGGCTCGATCCGAAATCAATAGGTGTTCCAAATTGGACAATTCAAGTTCAACGGCAGTTCGTTCCAAACTGGAGTGGTTGGTGTATTCCATACTTCTAGCGATTGGATTTCACTCAAAACTCACCAAATGACTCCTGCCACCATATTATGATGTTGCCCTAGTTTTGGGCTCGATCCGAAATCAATAGGTCTGAGAAATTGGTCAATTCAATTTCAACGACAGTTCGTTCCTAATTGGCGTGGTTGGTGTATTCCATACGTCTAGAGATTGGATTTCACTCAAAACTCACCAAATGACTCCTCCCACCATATTATGATGTTGCCCAAGTTTTGGGCTCGATCCGAAATCATGGTGTTCCAAATTAGACAATTCAAGTTCAACGGCCGTTCGTTCCTAATTGGAGTGGTTGGTGTATTCCATATTTGTAGCGATTGGATTTCACTCAAAACTCACCAAATGACTCTTCCTGATATTATGATGTTGCCCAAGTTTGGGGCTCGATCCGAAATCAATAGGTGTTCCAAATTGGACAATTCAAGTTCAACGGCAGTTCGTTCCAAACTGGAGTGGTTGGTGTATTCCATACTTCTAGCGATTGGATTTCACTCAAAACTCACCAAATGACTCCTGCCACCATATTATGATGTTGCCCTAGTTTTGGGCTCGATCCGAAATCAATAGGTGTTCGAAATTGGACAATTCAAGTTCAACGGTAGTTCGTTCCTAACTATAGTGGTTGGTGTATTCCATACTTCTAACGATTGGATTTCACTCACAACTCACCAAATGACTCCTCCCACCATATTATGATGTTGCCCAAGTTTTGGGCTCGATCCGAAATCAATAGGTGTTCCAAATTGGACAATTCAAGTTCAACGGCAGTTCGTTCCTAATTGGAGTGGTTGGTGTATTCCATACTTCTAGCGATTGGATTTCACTCAAAACTCACCAATTGACTCCTCCCACCATATTATGATGTTGCCCAAGTTTGGGGCTTGATCCGAAATCAATAGGTGTGAGAAATTGGACAATTCAAGTTCAACGGCAGTTCGTTCCTAATTGGAGTGGTTGGTGTATTCCACACTTCTAGCGATTTGATTTCACTCAAAACTCACCAAATGTCTCCTCCCACCATATTATGATGTTGCCCAAGTTTTGGGCTCGATCCGAAATCAATAGGTGTTCCAAATTGGACAATTCAAGTTCAACGGCAGTTCGTTTCTAATTGGAGTGGTTGGTGTATTCCATACTTCTAGCGATTGTATTTCACTCAAAACTCACCAAATGACTCTTCCCACCATATTTTGATGTTGCCCAAGTTTGGGGCTCGATCCGAAATCAATACGTGTGAGAAATTGGACAATTCAAGTTCAACGGCAGTTCGTTCCTAATTGGAGTGGTTGGTGTATTCCATACTTCTAGCGATTGGATTTCACTCAAAACTCACCAAATGACTCTTCCCACCATATTATGATGTTGCCCAAGTTTGGGGCTCGATCCGAAATCAATAGGTGTTCCAAATTGGACAATTCAAGGTCAACGGCAGTTCGTTCCTAATTGGAGTGGTTGGTGTATTCGATACTTCTAATGATTTGATTTCACTCAAAACTCACCAATTGACTCCTCCCATCATATTATGATGTTGCCCAAGTTTTGGGCTCGATCCGAAATCAATAGGTGTTCCAAATTGGACAATTCAAGTTCAACGGCAGTTCATTCCTAATTGGAGTGGTTGGTGTATTCCATACTTCTAGCGATTGGATTTCACTCAAAACTCACCAAACGACTCCTCCCACCATATTATGTTGTTGCCCAAGTTTTGGGCTCGATCCGAAATCAATAGGTGTTCCAAATTGGACAATTCAAGTTCAACGGCAGTTCGTTCCAAACTGGAGTGGTTGGTGTATTCCATACTTCTAGCGATTGGATTTCACTCAAAACTCACCAAATGACTCATGCCACCATATTATGATGTTGCCCTAGTTTTGGGCTCGATCCGAAATCAATAGGTCTGAGAAATTGGTCAATTCAATTTGAACGACAGTTCGTTCCTAATTGGAGTGGTTGGTGTTTTCCATACGTCTAGAGATTGGATTTCACTCAAAACTCACCAAATGACTCCTCCCACCATATTATGATGTTGCCCAAGTTTTGGGCTCGATCCGAAATCAATAGGTGTTCCAAATTGGACAATTCAAGTTCAACGGCAGTTCGTTCCTAATTGGAGGGGTTGGTGTATTCGATACTTCTAGCGATTTGATTTCACTCAAAACTCACCAATGGACTCCTCCCACCATATTATGATGTTGCCCAAGTTTTGGGCTCGATCCGAAATCAATAGGTGTGAGAAATTGGACAATTCAAGTTCAACGGCAGTTCGTTCCTAATTGGAGTGGTTGGTGTATTCTGATCGGTTCATAATTGTATATCATTTTGTACCCTTCTAGCTTATGATTTGGTTATGTTATTGAGTTAAACTTGTGCTTTTAATCCATTTTCTGTTTTGATAAGTCCATAATTTCATACAGTTGCATGCCTTCTTTACTTATTGATTTTGCTTAGTGTCTCTTTATTTTGAGTCACTTACCTCTGTTTGTGTGCTTTGTAGGTTAAGATAGCAAGAGATCACATTTGATGCAATCCATGCATGTTAAGGGCTGATTGGCAAAGAGCAAGAGCTTAAAGACAAAACCAAAGTTGGGCCACACTCCTTGTCAGTCCAGTTTCGTAAGTCACCTTACAGGTCTCATTTCAGCCATCTGCATAACTCGGATGAGGAGACATTCTTCATAGAAGTTGTTCAATTGGGTGTCTAGTATAACATATCCAAAGTTCAGCCCAATTGAACATATGTGGAGTCCTTAGCCCGTCCAACACTGAACCATGCTCAGGAGGATTTGCAGCTGCCAGCTTTGAGCCTTGTCTCCTCCTTTAAGCCATGTGCCTCACCCATGCTGCAACTGACTTTGGATCCAACATAATGAGTGAAGTGGGGAGACATTCCAGCTATGAAATTCTAAAGGAGCAAGTTGGTACATGCTGGAGTTATTATAGAGAAAGCATGTGCATGCATGGGAAGCAAAGAGAAAGGAGAGAGAGAAGAATGAGGAATGATGAGAGGCATTTTGCTTCAGCCTTTGAACATGGGAATTGAATTGGCAGATCACTTTGGAGCTGGAAATCAGGTTTTAATTGAAAGAGGAAGCATGTGCATGCATGTGATTCAAAAAGGAAAGAAAAGATGAAATGAAGTCAATTCCAGTCTCTGTTCGGCAGCCACCTTGCAAGGCCCAAAACGCACACTTCTACTGCTCCGATGGTAATACTTTCTTCATAGAAGTTGTTCCAATGGGTGTCTAGTATAACATATCCAAATTTGAGCCCCATTGGATACGTTTTGAAACCTCTGCCCTTCCTACACCAAGCCTGGTTCAGAAAACTCGTTTTTCAGCAACCAAAAGGCAACCACATGGGTTGGCAGCAAAAGGCAACCACATGGGTTGGCAGCAAAGGCAGCCACAACTGATCACCTTTGAACCCATGTGAAGATGCTTGAGGTGCAGCAGCAAAAGATGAAGGATGGTGTGGGAATCCATCATGATGTTCCTCCCTCTTAGCCCTATAAATAGAGAAGCCTTCAAGCTTCAAAACACACCCCAAGGGGGGGAGCTCTCAAACACTTCTCTAGAGCTCCCTTCCCTTCTCTCCCTCACATTCTCTTAGTTTCCTTTCAAGTTGTCAATTGTTGTAACAAATTGATTTTACTAAATTTTCCTTCAAGTTTTCAAGTTCTACTTTAATTTTATTTGTAACGTACATTCTTTCTTAAGTATTCAAGTTTGAATGATTGATCACCATTTAGGCTTGCATGTTAGCTATCTTGGTTTGAATTAAGAGTAGACACCATGCTTCAATTCGAATTGAACTAGGAAGAGTATGTATGGACATTCGACAACAGGGATTAGATACATACTTGGTTTTTTAAAATGTTCTTCTATGCTTAATGGGTTCCTAATGCTTAATTTTAGGTTAGACAACAAATGATCAAATTAGGGAACTGGAACACAAGGTTATGACCAAACACCATGGCTTAATCATACTTTAGCTAGAATCAATCCATTAATCTAAATTGAACTTGGGAACTTATTTGCTTGAGTTATTTCCTTTTTTTTCTTATTTTATTTATTTTCCTTTTCATTTCTGTTTTGTGTAGGGGAAATGAAATGGATCATTCAATCACCAATCCTTGTGGGATCGACCTCGCACTTACATATGCTATATTACCAAACGGCTCGTGCACTTGCGAGTATCACAAGTTGAGGATGCAGCTGAATCCATTTTGGTGCAGCTGAATCGACGCAACATATTCCATACTTCTAGCGATTTGATTTCACTCAAAACTCACCAAATGACTCCACCCACCATATTATGATGTTGCCCAAGTTTTGGGCTCGATAAGAAATCAATAGGTGTTCCAAATTGGACAATTCAAGTTCAACGGCAGTTCGTTCCTAATTGGAGTGGTTGGTGTATTCGATACTTTTAGAGATTGGATTTCACTCAAAACTCACCAAACGACTCCTCCCAAGATATTATGTTGTTGCCCAAGTTTTGGGCTCGATTCGAAATCAATAGGTCCGAGAAATTGGTCAATTCAATTTCAACGACCGTTCGTTCCTAATTGTAGTGGTTGGTGTATTCCATACGTCTAGCGATTGGATTTCACTCAAAACTCACCAAATGACTCCTCCCACCATATTATGATGTTGCCCAAGTTTTGGGCTCGATCCGAAATCAATAGGTGTTCGAAATTGGACAATTCAAGTTCAGAGGCAGTTCGTTCCTAATTGGAGTGGTTGGTGTATTCCATACTTCTAGCGATTGGATTTCACTCAAAACTAACCAAATGACTCCTCCCACCATATTATGATGTTGCCCAAGTTTTGGGCTAGATCCGAAATCAATAGGTGTTCCAAATTGGACAATTCAAGTTCAACGGCAGTTCGTTCCTAATTGGAGTGGTTGGTGTATTCCATACTTCTAGCGATTGGATTTCAGTCAAAACTCACCAAATGACTCCTCCCACCATATTATGATGTTGCCCAAGTTTTGGGCTCGATCCGAAATCAATAGGTGTTCCAAATTGGACAATTCAAGTTCAACGGCAGTTCGTTCCTAATTGGAGTGGTTGGTGTATTCCATACTTCTAGCGATTGGATTTCACTCAAAACTCACCAAATGACTCCTCCCACCATATTATGATGTTGCCCAAGTTTTGGGCTCGATCCGAAATCAATAGGTGTGATAACTTGGACAATTCAAGTTCAACGGCAGTTCGTTCCGAACTGGAGTGGTTGGTGTATTCCATACTTCTGGCGATTGGATTTTACTCAAAACTCACCAAATGACTCCTCCCACCATATTATGATGTTGCCCAAGTTTTGGGCTCGATCCGAAATCTATAGGTGTTCCAAATTGGACAATTCAAGTTCACCGGCAGTTCGTTCCTAATTGGAGTGGTTGGTGTATTCCATACTTCTAGCAATTGGATTTCACTCAAAACTCACCAATTGACTCCTCCCACCATATTATGATGTTGCCCAAGTTTTGGGCTCGATCCGAAATCAATAGGTGTTCCAAATTGGACAATTCAAGTTCAACGGCAGTTCGTTCCTAACTGGAGTGGTTGGTGTATTCCATACTTCTAGCGATTGGATTTCACTCAAAACTCACCAATTGACTCCTCCCACCATATTATGTTGTTGCCCAAGTTTTGGGCTCAATCCGAAATCAATAGGTGTGAGAAATTGGACAATTCAAGTTCAACGGCAGTTCGTTCCTAATCGGAGTGGTTGGTGTATTCCATACTTCTAGCGATTTGAGTTCACTCAAAACTCACCAAATGACGCCTCCCACCACATTATGATGTTGCCCAAGCTTTGGGCACGATCCGAAATCAATAGGTGTTCCAAATTGGACAATTCAAGTTCAACGGCAGTTCGTTCCTAACCGGAGTGGTTGGTGTATTCCATACTTCTAGTGATTGGATTTCACTCAAAACACACCAATTGACTCCTCCCACCATATTATGATGTTGTCGAAGTTTTGGGCTCGATCCGAAATCAATAGGTGTTCCGAATTGGACAATTCAAGTTCATCGGTAGTTCGTTCCTAACTGGAGTGGTTGGTGTATTCCATACTTCTAGCGATTGGATTTCACTCAAAACTCACCAAATGACTCCTCCCACCATATTATGATTTTTCCCAAGTTTTGGGATCGATCCGAATTCAATAGGTGTGAGAAATTGGACAATTCAAGTTCAACGGCAGTTCGTTCCTAATTGGAGTGGTTGGTGTATTCCATACTTCTAGCGATATGATTTCACTCATAACTCACCAAATGACTCTTCCCACCATATTATGATGTTGCCCAACTTTGGGGCTCGATCCGAAATCAATAGGTGTTCCAAATTGGACAATTCAAGTTCAACGGCAGTTCGTTACTAATTGGAGTGGTTGGTGTATTCCACACTTCAAGCGTTTGGATTTTACTCAAACCTCACCAAATGACTCCTCCCACCATATTATGATGTTGCCCAAGTTTTGGGCTAGATCCGAAATCAATAGGTGTTCCAAATTGGACAATTCAAGTTCAACGGGAGTTCGTTCCTAACTGGAGTGGTTGGTGTATTCCATACTTCTAGAGATTGGATTTCACTCAAAACTCACCAAATGACTCCTCCCACCATGTTATGATGTTGCCCAAGTTTTGGGGTCGATCCGAAATCAATAGGTGTTCCAAATTGGACAATTCAAGTTCAACGGCAGTTCGTTCCTAACTGGAGTGGTTGGTGTATTCCATACTTCTAGCGATTGGATTTCACTCAAAACTCACCAATTGACTCATCCCACCATATTATGATGTTGCCCAAGTTTTGGGCTCGATCCGAAATCAATAGGTGTGAGAAATTGGACAATTCAAGTTCAACGTCCGTTCGTAATTAATTGGAGTGGTTGGTGTATTCCATACTTCTAGCGATTGGATTTCACTCAAAACTCACCAATTGACTCCTCCCACCATATTATGATGTTGCCCAAGTTTTGGGCTCGATCCGAAATCAATAGGTGTGAGAAATTGGACAATTCAAGTTCAACGTCCGTTTGTTCCTAATTGGAGTGGTTGGTGTATTCAATACTTCTAGCGATTGGATTTCACTCAAAACTCACCAATTGACTCCTCCCACCATATTATGATGTTGTCCAAGTTTTGGGCTCGATCCGAAATCAATAGGTGTTCCAAATTGGACAATTCAAGTTCAACGGTAGTTCGTTCCTAACTGGAGTGGTTGGTGTATTCCATACTTCTAGCGATTGGATTTCACTCAAAACTCACCAATTGACTCCTCCCACCATATTATGATGTTGCCCAAGTTTTGGGCTCGATCCGAAATCAATAGGTGTTCCAAATTGGACAATTCAAGTTCAACGGCAGTTCGTTCCTAACTGGAGTGGTTGGTGTATTCCATACTTCTAGTGATTGGATTTCACTCAAAACTCACCAATTGACTCCTCCCACCATATTATGATGTTGTCCAAGTTTTGGGCTCGATCCGAAATCAATAGGTTTTCCAAATTGGACAATTCAAGTTCAACGGTAGTTCGTTCCTAACTCGAGTGGTTGGTGTATTCCATACTTCTAGCGATTGGATTTCACTCAAAACTCACCAAATGACTCCTCCCACCATATTATGATGTTGCCCAAGTTTTGGGCTCTTTCCGAAATCAATAGGTGTTCCAAATTGGACAATTCAAATTCAGCGGGAGTTCGTTCCAAACTGGAGTGGTTGGTGTATTCCATAGTTCTAGAAATTGGATTTCACTCAAAACTCACCAAATGACTCCTCCCACCATGTTATGATGTTGCCCAAGTTTTGGGGTCGATCCGAAGTCAATAGGTGTTCCAAATTGGACATTTCAAGTTCAACGGCAGTTCGTTCCTAACTGGAGTGGTTGGTGTATTCCATACTTCTAGAGATTGGATTTCACTCAAAACTCACCAAATGACTCCTCCCACCATGTTATGATGTTGCCCATGTTTTGGGGTCGATCCGAAATCAATAGGTGTTCCAAATTGGACAATTCAAGTTCAACGGCAGTTCGTTCCTAACTGGAGTGGTTGGTGTATTCCATACTTCTAGCGATTGGATTTCACTCAAAACTCACCAAATGACTCCTCCCACCATGTTATGATGTTGCCCAAGTTTTGGGGTCGATCCGAAATCAATAGGTGTTCCAAATTGCACAATTCAAGTTCAACGGCAGTTCGTTCCTAACTGGAGTGGTTGGTGTATTCCGTACTTCTAGAGATTGGATTTCACTCAAAACTCACCAATTGACTCCTCCCACCATATTATGATGTTGTCCAAGTTTTGGGCTCGATCCGAAATCAATAGGTGTTCCAAATTGGACAATTCAAGTTCAACGGTAGTTCGTTCCTAACTGGAGTGGTTGGTGTATTCCATACTTCTAGCGATTGGATTTCACTCAAAACTCACCAATTGACTCCTCCCACCATATTATGATGTTGTCCAAGTTTTGGGCTCGATCCGAAATCAATAGGTGTTCCAAATTGGACAATTCAAGTTCAACGGTAGTTCGTTCCTAACTGGAGTGGTTGGTGTATTCCATACTTCTAGCGATTGGATTTCACTCAAAACTCACCAAATGACTCCTCCCACCATATTATGATGTTGCCCAAGTTTTGGGCTCGATCCGAAATCAATAGGTGTGAGAAATTGGACAATTCATGTTCAACGGCAGTTCGTTCCTATTTGGAGTGGTTGGTGTATTCCATACTTCTAGCGATTTGATTTCACTCAAAACTCACCAAATGACTCCTCCCACCATATTATGACGTTGCCCATGTTTTGGGCTCGATCCGAAATCAAGAGGTGTTCCAAATTGGACAATTCAAGTTCAACGGCAGTTCGTTCCTAACTGGGGTGGTTGGTGTATTCCATACTTCTAGTGATTGGATTTCACTCAAAACTCACCAATTGACTCCTCCCACCATGTTATGATGTTGCCCAAGTTTTGGGCTCGATCCGAAATCAATAGGTGTTCCAAATTGGACAATTCAAGTTCAACGGCAGTTCGTTCCTAACTGGGGTGGTTGGTGTATTCCATACTTCTAGTGATTGGATTTCACTCAAAACTCACCAATTGACTCCTCCCACCATATTATGATGTTGTCCAAGTTTTGGGCTCGATCCGAAATCAATAGGTTTTCCAAATTGGACAATTCAAGTTCAACGGTAGTTCGTTCCTAACTGGAGTGGTTGGTGTATTCCATACTTCTAGCGATTGGATTTCACTCAAAACGCACCAAATGACTCCTCCCACCATATTATGATGTTGCCCAAGTTTTGGGCTCTTTCCGAAATCAATAGGTGTTCCAAATTGGACAATTCAAATTCAGCGGGAGTTCGTTCCAAACTGGAGTGGTTGGTGTATTCCATAGTTCTAGAGATTGGATTTCACTCAAAACTCACCAAATGACTCCTCCCACCATGTTATGATGTTGCCCATGTTTTGGGGTCGATCCGAAGTCAATAGGTGTTCCAAATTGGACATTTCAAGTTCAACGGCAGTTCGTTCCTAACTGGAGTGGTTGGTGTATTCCATACTTCTAGAGATTGGATTTCACTCAAAACTCACCAAATGACTCCTCCCACCATGTTATGATGTTGCCCAAGTTTTGGGGTCGATCCGAAATCAATAGGTGTTCCAAATTGGACAATTCAAGTTCAACGGCAGTTCGTTCCTAACTGGAGTGGTTGGTGTATTCCATACTTCTAGGGATTGGATTTCACTCAAAACTCACCAAATGACTCCTCCCACCATGTTATGATGTTGCCCAAGTTTTGGGGTCGATCCGAAATCAATAGGTGTTCCAAATTGGACAATTCAAGTTCAACGGCAGTTCGTTCCTAACTGGAGTGGTTGGTGTATTCCGTACTTCTAGAGATTGGATTTCACTCAAAACTCACCAATTGACTCCTCCCACCATATTATGATGTTGTCCAAGTTTTGGGCTCGATCCGAAATCAATAGGTGTTCCAAATTGGACAATTCAAGTTCAACGGTAGTTCGTTCCTAACTGGAGTGGTTGGTGTATTCCATACCTCTAGCGATTGGATTTCACTCAAAACTCACCAATTGACTCCTCCCACCATATTATGATGTTGTCCAAGTTTTGGGCTCGATCCGAAATCAATAGGTGTTCCAAATTGGACAATTCAAGTTCAACGGTAGTTCGTTCCTAACTGGAGTGGTTGGTGTATTCCATACTTCTAGCGATTGGATTTCACTCAAAACTCACCAAATGACTCCTCCCACCATATTATGATGTTGCCCAAGTTTTGGGCTCGATCCGAAATCAATAGGTGTGAGAAATTGGACAATTCATGTTCAACGGCAGTTCGTTCCTAATTGGAGTGGTTGGTGTATTCCATACTTCTAGCGATTTGATTTCACTCAAAACTCACCAAATGACTCCTCCCACCATATTATGACGTTGCCCATGTTTTGGGCTCGATCCGAAATCAAGAGGTGTTCCAAATTGGACAATTCAAGTTCAACGGCAGTTCGTTCCTAACTGGGGTGGTTGGTGTATTCCATACTTCTAGTGATTGGATTTCACTCAAAACTCACCAATTGACTCCTCCCACCATGTTATGATGTTGCCCAAGTTTTGGGCTCGATCCGAAATCAATAGGTGTTCCAAATTGGACAATTCAAGTTCAACGGCAGTTCGTTCCTAACTGGGGTGGTTGGTGTATTCCATACTTCTAGTGATTGGATTTCACTCAAAACTCACCAATTGACTCCTCCCACCATATTATGATGTTGTCCAAGTTTTGGGCTCGATCCGAAATCAATAGGTTTTCCAAATTGGACAATTCAAGTTCAACGGTAGTTCGTTCCTAACTGGAGTGGTTGGTGTATTCCATACTTCTAGCGATTGGATTTCACTCAAAACTCACCAAATGACTCCTCCCACCATATTATGATGTTGCCCAAGTTTTGGGCTCTTTCCGAAATCAATAGGTGTTCCAAATTGGACAATTCAAGTTCAACGGCAGTTCGTTCCTAACTGGAGTGGTTGGTGTATTCCATACTTCTAGGGATTGGATTTCACTCAAAACTCACCAAATGACTCCTCCCACCATGTTATGATGTTGCCCAAGTTTTGGGGTCGATCCGAAATCAATAGGTGTTCCAAATTGGACAATTCAAGTTCAACGGCAGTTCGTTCCTAACTGGAGTGGTTGGTGTATTCCATACTTCTAGCGATTGGATTTCACTCAAAACTCACCAATTGACTCCTCCCACCATATTATGATGTTGCCCATGTTTTGGGCTCGATCCGAAATCAATAGGTGTGAGAAATTGGGGAATTTAAGTTCAACGGCAGTTCGTTCCTAATTGGAGTGCTTGGTGTATTCCATACTTCTAGAGATTGGATTTCACTCAAAACTCACCAATTGACTCCTCCCACCATATTATGATGTTGCCCAAGTTTTGGGCTCGATCCGAAATCAATAGGTGTGAGAAATTGGACAATTCAAGTTCAACGGCAGTTCGTTCCTAATTGGAGTGGTTGGTGTATTCCATACTTCTAGCGATTGGATTTCACTCAAAACTAACCAAATGACTCCTCCCACCATATTATGATGTTGCCCAAGTTTTGGGCTCGATCCGAAATGAATTGGTGTTCCAAATTGGACAATTCAAGTTCAACGGCAGTTCGTTCCTAACTGGAGTGGTTGGTGTATTCCATACTTCTAGCGATTGGATTTCACTCAAAACTCACCAAATGACTCCTCCCACCATGTTATGATGTTGCCCAAGTTTTGGGGTCGATCCGAAATCAATAGGTGTTCCAAATTGGACAATTCAAGTTCAACGGCAGTTCGTTCCTAACTGGAGTGGTTGGTGTATTCCATACTTCTAGGGATTGGATTTCACTCAAAACTCACCAAATGACTCCTCCCACCATGTTATGATGTTACCCAAGTTTCGGGGTCGATCCGAAATCAATAGGTGTGAGAAATTGGACAATTCAAGTTCAACGGCAGTTCGTTCCTAACTGGAGTGGTTGGGGTATTCCATACTTCTAGCGATTGGATTTCACTCAAAACTCACCAATTGACTCCTCCCACCATATTATGATGTTGCCCAAGTTTTGGGCTCGATCCGAAATCAATAGGTGTGAGAAATTGGGGAATTCAAGTTCAACGGCAGTTCGTTCCTAATTGGAGTGGTTGGTGTATTCCATACTTCTAGAGATTGGATTTCACTCAAAACTCACCAATTGACTCCTCCAACCATATTATGATGTTGCCCAAGTTTTGGGCTCGATCCGAAATCAATAGGTGTGAGAAATTGGACAATTCAAGTTCAACGGCAGTTCGTTCCTAATTGGAGTGGTTGGTGTATTCCATACTTCTAGCGATTGGATTTCACTCAAAACTAACCAAATGACTCCTCCCACCATATTATGATGTTGCCCAAGTTCTGGGCTCGATCCGAAATGAATTGGTGTTCCAAATTGGACAATTCAAGTTCAACGGCAGTTCGTTCCTAACTGGAGTGGTTGGTGTATTCCATACTTCTAGCGATTGGATTTCACTCAAAACTCACCAATTGACTCCTCCCACCATATTATGATGTTGCCGAAGTTTTGGGCTCGATCCGAAATCAGTAGGTGAGAGAAATTGGACAATTGAAGTTCAACGACAGTTCTTTCCTAATTGGAGTGGTTGGTGTATTCCATGCTTCTAGCGATTTGATTTCACTCAAAACTCTCCAAATGACTCCTCCCACCATATTATGATGTTGCCCAAGTTTGGGGCTCATTCCCAAATCAATTGGTGTGAGAAATTGGACAATTCAAGTTCAACGGCAGTTCGTTCCTAATTGGAGTGGTTGGTGTATTCCATACTTCTAGCGATTTGATTTCACTCAAAACTCACCAAATGACTCTTCCCACCATATTATGATGTTGCCCATGTTTGGGGCTCGATCCGTAATCAATAGGTGTGAGAAATTGCACAATTCATGTTCAACGGCAGTTCGTTCCTAACTGGAGTGGTTGGTGTATTCCATACTTCTAGCGATTGGATTTCACTCAAAACCCACCAATTGACTCCTCCCACCATATTGTGTTGTTGCCCAAGTTTTGGGCTCGATCCGAAATCAATAAGTCCGAGAAATTGGTCAATTCAATTTCAACAACCGTTCGTTCCTAATTGTAGTGGTTGGTGTATTCCAAACGTCTAGCGATTGGATTTCACTCAAAACTCACCAAATGACACCACCCACCATATTATGATGTTGCCCAAGTTTTGGGCTCGATCCGAAATCAGTAGGTGTTCCAAATTGGACAATTCAAGTTCAACGACAGTTCGTTCCTAATTGGAGTGGTTGGTGTATTCGATACTTCTAGCGATTGGATTTCAGTCAAAACTCACCAAACGACTCGTCCAACCGTATTATGTTGTTGCCCAAGTTGTGGGCTCGATCCGAAATCAATAGGTGTTCCAAATTGGGGAATTCAAGTTCAACGGCGGTTCGTTCCTAATTGGAGTGGTTGGTGTATTCCATACTTCTAGAGATTGGATTTCACTCAAAACTCACCAAATGACTCCTCCCACCATGTTATGATGTTGCCCAAGTTTTGGGGTCGATCCGAAATGAATAGGTGTTCGAAATTGGACAATTCAACTTCAACGGCAGTTCGTTCCTAACTGGAGTGGTTGGTGTATTCCATACTTCTAGCGATTGGATTTCACTCAAAACTCACCAATTGACTCCTCCCACCATATTATGATGTTGCCCAAGTTTTGGGCTCGATCCGAAATGAATTGGTGTTCCAAATTGGACAATTCAAGTTCAACGGCAGTTCGTTCCTAACTGGAGTGGTTGGTGTATTCCATACTTCTAGCGATTGGATTTCACTCAAAACTCACCAATTGACTCCTCCCACCATATTATGATGTAGCCCAAGTTTTGGGCTCGATCCGAAATCAGTAGGTGTGAGAAATTGGACAATTCAAGTTCAACGACAGTTCTTTCCTAATTGGAGTGGTTGGTGTATTCCATACTTCTAGCGATTTGATTTCACTCAAAACTCACCAAATGACTCCTCCCACCATATTATGATGTTGCCCAAGTTTGGGGCTCGTTCCGAAATCAATAGGTGTGAGAAATTGGACAATTCAAGTTCAACGGCGGTTCGTTCCTAATTGGAGTGGTTGGTGTATTCCATACTTCTAGCGATTTGATTTCACTCAAAACTCACCAAATGACTCCTCCCACCATATTATGATGTTGCCCATGTTTGGGGCTCGATCCGAAATCAATAGGTGTGAGAAATTGGACAATTCATGTTCAACGGCAGTTCTTTCCTAACTGGAGTGGTTGGTGTATTCCATACTTCTAGCGATTGGATTTCACTCAACACTAACCAAATCACTCCTCCCACCATATTATGATGTTGCCCAAGTTTTGGGCTCGATCCGAAATCAATAGGTGTTCCAAATTGGACAATTCAAGTTCAACGGCAGTTCGTTCCTAACTGGAGTGGTTGGTGTATTCCATACTTCTAGCGATTGGATTTCACTCAAAACTCACCAATTCACTCCTCCCGCCATATTATGATGTTAACCAAGTTTTGGGCTCGATCCGAAATCAATAGGTGTGAGAAATTGGAGAATTCAAGTTCAACGGCAGTTCGTTCCTAATTGGAGTGGTTGGTGTATTCCATACTTCTAGCGATTGGATTTCACTCAAAACTCACCAATTGACTCCTCCCACCATATTATGATGTTGCCCAAGTTTTGGGCTCGTTCCGAAATCAATAGGTGTGAGAAATTGGACAATTCAAGTTCAACGGCAGTTTGTTCCTAATTGGAGTGGTTGGTGTATTACATACTTCTAGAGATTTGATTTCCCTCAAAACTCACCAAACGAATCCTCCCACCATATTATGATGTTGCCCATGTTTGGGGCTCGATCCGTAATCAATAGGTGTGAGAAATTGGACAATTCATGTTCAACGGCAGTTCGTTCCTAACTGGAGTGGTTGGTGTATTCCATACTTCTAGCGATTCAATTTCTTACAAAACTCACCAATTGACTCCTCCCACCATATTATGTTGTTGCCCAAGTTTTGGGCTCGATCCGAAATCAATAGGTCCGAGAAATTGGTCAATTCAATTTCAACGACCGTTCGTTCCTAATTGTAGTGGTTGGTGTATTCCAAACGTCTAGCGATTCGATTTCACTCAAAACTCACCAAATGACTCCTCCCACCATATTATGATGTTGCCCAAGTTTTGGGCTCGATCCGAAATCAATAGGTGTACCAAATCGGACAATTCAAGTTCAACGGCAGTTCGTTCCTAATTGGAGTGGTTGGTGTATTCGATACTTCTATCGATTGGATTTCACTCAAAACTCACCAAACGACTCGTCCCACCGTATTATGTTGTTGCCCAAGTTTTGGGCTCGATCCGAAATCAATAGGTGTTCCAAATTGGACAATTCAAGTTCAACGGCAGTTCGTTCCTAACTGGAGTGGTTGGTGTATTCCATACTTCTAGCGATTGGATTTCACTCAAAACTCACCAATTGACTCCTCCCAACATATTATGATGTTGCCCAAGTTTTGGGCTCGATCCGAAATTAATAGGTGTTCCAAATTGGACAATTCAAGTTCAACGGCAGTTCGTTCCTAACTGGAGTGGTTGGTGTATTCCATACTTCTAGCGATTGGAATTCACTCAAAACTCACCGAATGACTCCTCCCACCATATTATGATGTCGCCCAAGTTTTTGGCTCGATCCGAAATCAATAGGTGTTCCAAATTGGACAATTCAAGTTCAACGGCAGCTCGTTCCTAACTGGAGTGGTTGGTGTATTCCATACTTCTAGCGATTGGATTTCACTCAAAACTCACCAATGACTCCTCGCACCATATTATGATGTTACCCAAGTTTTGGGCTCGATCCGAAATCAATAGGTGTGCGAAATTGGACAATTCAAGTTCAACGGCAGTTCGTTCCTAACTGGAGTGGTTGGTGTATTCCATACTTCTAGCGATTGGATTTCACTCAAAACTCACCAAATGACTCCTCCCACCATGTTATGATGTTACCCAAGTTTCGGGGTCGATCCGAAATCAATAGGCGTGAGAAATTGGACAATTCAAGTTCAACGGCAGTTCGTTCCTAACTGGAGTGGTTGGTGTATTCCATACTTCTAGCGATTGGATTTCACTCAAAACTCACCAATTGACTCCTCCCACCATATTATGATGTTGCCCAAGTTTGGGGCTCGATCCGAAATCAATAGGTGTGAGAAATATGACAATTCAAGTTCAACGGCAGTTCTTTCCTAATTGGAGTGGTTGGTGTATTCCATGCGTCTAGCGATTGGATGTCACTCAAAACAAACCAAATGACTCCTCCCACAATATTATGATGTTGCCCAAGTTTGGGGCTCGATCCGAAATCAATAGGTGTGAGAAATTGGACAATTCAAGTTCAACGGCAGTTCGTTCCTAATTGGAGTGGTTGGTGTATTCCATACTTCCAGCGACTGGATTTCACTCAAAACTAACCAAATGACTCCTCCCACCATATTATGATGTTGCCCAAGTTTTGGGCTCGATCCGAAATCTATAGGTGTTCCAAATTGGACAATTCAAGTTCAACGGCAGTTCGTTCCAAACTGGAGTAGTTGGTGTATTCCGTACTTCTAGCGATTGGATTTCACTCAAAACTCACCAAATGACTCCTCCCACCATATTATGATGTTGCCCAAGTTTTGAGCTCTATCCGAAATCAATAGGTGTTCCAAATTGGACAATTCAAGTTCAACGGCAGTTCGTTCCTAATTGGAGTGGTTGGTGTATTCCACACTTCTAGCGATTGGATTTCATTCAAAACTCACCAAATCACTCCTCCCACCATATTTTGTTGTTGCCCAAGTTTTGGGCTCGATCCGAAATCAATAGGTGTTCCAAATTGGACAGTTCAAGTTCAATGGCAGTTTGTTCCTAATTGGAGTGGTTGGTGTATTCCGTACTTCTAGCGATTGGATTTTACTCAAAACGAACCAAATGACTCTTCCCACCATATTATGATGTTACCCAAGTTTGGGGCTCGATCCGAAATCAATAGGTGTGAGAAATTGGACAATTCAAGTTCAACGGCAGTTCGTTCCTAATTGGAGTGGTTGGTGTATTCCATACTTCTAGCTATTCGATTTCACTCAAAACTAACCAAATGACTCCTCCCACCATATTATGATGTTGCCGAAGTTTGGGGCTCTATCCGAAATCAATAGGTGTGAGAAATTGGACAATTCAAGTTGAACGACAGTTCGTTCCTAATTGGAGTGGTTGGTGTATTCCATACTTCTAGCGATTGGATTTCACTCAAAACTAACCAAATGGCTCCTTCCACCATATTATGATGTTGCCCAAGTTTTGGGCTCGATCCGAAATCAATAGGTGTTCCAAATTGGACAATTCAAGTTCAACGGCAGTTCGTTCCTAATTGGAGTGGCTGGTGTATTCCATACTTCTAGCGATTGGATTTTACTCAAAACTCACCAAATGACTCCTCCCACCACATTATGTTGTTGCCCAAGTTTTGGGCTCGACCCGAAACCAATAGGTGTTCCAAAATGGACAATTCAAGTTTAACGGCAGTTCCTTCCTGACTGGAGTGGTTGGTGTATTCCATAGTTCTAGCGATTGGATTTCACTCAAAACTCAACAAATGACTCCTCCCACCATATTATGTTGTTGCCCATGTTTTGGGCTCGATCCGTAATCAATAGGTGTGAGAAATTGGACAATTCAAGTTCAACGGCAGTTCGTTCCTAATTAGAGTGGTTGGTGTATTCCATACTTCTAGCGATTGGATTTCACCAAAAACTCACCAACTGACTCCTCCCACCATATTATGATGTTTCCCAAGTTTGGGGCTCGGTCCGAAATCAATTGGTGTGAGAAATTGGACAATTCAAGTTCAACGGCAGTTCGTTCCTAATCGGAGTGTTTGGTGTATTCCATACTTCTAGCGATTCGATTTCACTCAAAACTCACCAAATGACTCCTCCCACCATATTATGATGTTGCCCAAGTTTTGGGCTCGATCCGAAATCAATAGGTGTTCCAAATTGGACAATTCGAGTGCAACGGCAGTTCGTTCCTAATTGGAGTGTTTGGTGTATTACTTACTTCTAGCGATTGGATTTCACTCAAAACTCACCAAATGACTCTTCCAACCATATTATGATGTTGCCGAAGTTTGGGGCTCTATCCGAAATCAATAGGTGTGAGAAATTGGACAATTCAAGTTCAACGGCAGTTCGTTCCTAATCGGAGTGGTTGGTGTATTCCATACTTCTAGCGATTCGATTTCACTCAAAACTCACCAAATGACTCCTCCCACCATATTATGATGTTGCCCAAGTTTTGGGCTCGATCCGAAATCAATAGGTGTTCCAAATTGGAGAATTCAAGTTCAATGACAGTTCGTTCCTAATTGGAGTGGTTGGTGTATTCCATACGTCTAGCGATTGGATTTCACTCAAAACTAACCATATGGCTCCTTCCACCATATTATGATGTTGCCCAAGTTTTGGGCTCGATCTGAAATCAATAGGTGTTCCAAATTGGACAATTCAAGTTCAACGGCAGTTCGTTCCTAATTGGAGTGGTTGGTGTATTCCATACTTCTAGCGATTGGATTTCACTCAAAACTAACCAAATGACTCCTTCCACCATATTATGATGTTGCCCAAGTTTTGGGCTCGATCTGAAATCAATAGGTGTTCCAAATTGGACAATTCAAGTTCAACGGCAGTTCGTTCCAAACTGGAGTGGTTGGTGTATTCCGTACTTCTAGCGATTGGATTTCACTCAAAACTCACCAAACGACTCCTCCCACCATATTATGATGTTGCCCAAGTTTTGAGCTCGATCCGAAATCAATAGGTGTTCCAAATTGGAGAATTCAAGTTCGACGGCAGTTCGTTCCTAATTGGAGTGGTTGGTGTATTCCACACTTCTAGCGATTGGATTTCATTCAAAACTCACCAAATCACTCCTCCCACCATATTTTGTTGTTGCCCAAGTTTTGGGCTCGATCCGAAATCAATAGGTGTTCCAAATTGGACAATTCAAGTTCAATGGCAGTTTGTTCCTAATTGGAGTGGTTGGTGTATTCCATACTTCTAGCGATTGGATTTCACCAAAAACTCACCAACTGACTCCTCCCACCATATTATGATGTTTCCCAAGTTTGGGGCTCGGTCCGAAATCAATAGGTGTTCCAAATTGGAGAATTCAAGTTCAACGGCAGCTCGTTCCTAATTGGAGTGGTTGGTGTATTCTATACTTCTAGCGATTGGATTTCACTCAAAACTCACCAAATGACTCCTCCCACCATATTATGATGTTGCCCATGTTTGGGGCTCGATCCGAAAGCAATAGGTGTGAGAAATTGGACAATTCAAGTTCAACGGCAGTTCGTTCCTAATTGGAGTGGTTGGTGTATTCCATACTTCTAGCGATTGGATTTCACCAAAAACTCACCAAATGACTCCTCCCACCATATTATCACGTTGCCCAAGTTTTGGGCTCTATCCGAAATCAATAGGTGTTCCAAATTGGACAATTCGAGTGCAACGGCAGTTCGTTCCTAATTGGAGTGTTTGGTGTATTACTTACTTCTAGCGATTGGATTTCACTCAAAACTCACCAAATGACTCTTCCAACCGTATTGTGATGTTGCCGAAGTTTGGGGCTCTATCCGAAATCAATAGGTGTGAGAAATTGGACAATTCAAGTTCAACGGCAGTTCGTTCCTAATCGGAGTGGTTGGTGTATTCCATACTTCTAGCGATTCGATTTCACTCAAAACTCACCAAATGACTCCTCCCACCATATTATGATGTTGCCCAAGTTTTGGGCTCGATCCGAAATCAATCGGTCCGAGAAATTGGTCAATTGAATTTCAACGATAGTTCTTTCCAAATTGTAGTGGTTGGTGTACTCCACACGTCTAGCGATTGGATTTTACTCAAAACTCACCAAATGACTCCTCCCACCATATTATGATGTTGCCCAAGTTTTGGGCTCGATCCGAAATCAATAGGTGTTCCAAATTGGACAATTCAAGTTCAACGGCAGTTCGTTCCTAATTGGAGTGGTTGGTGTATTCCACACTTTTAGCGATTGGATTTCACTCAAAACCCACCAAATGACTCCTCGCACCATATTATGATGTTGCCCAAGTTTCGGGCTCGATCCGAAATCAATAGGTGTTCCAAATTGGACAATTCAAGCTCAACGGCAGTTCGTTCCTAACTGGAGTGGTTGGTGTATTCCATACTTCTAGCGATTGGATTTCACTCAAAAGTCACCAAATGACTCCTCCCACCATATTATGATGTTGCCCAAGTTTTGGGCTCGATCCGAAATCAATAGGTGTTCCAAATTGGACAATTCAAGTTCAACGGCAAATCGTTCCTAATTGGAGTGGTTGGTGTATTCCATACTTCTAGCGATTGGATTTCACTCAAAACTCACCAAATGACTCCTCCCACCATAATATGATGTTGCCCAAGTTTGGGGCTCGATCCGAAATCAATAGATGTTCCAAATCGGACAATTCAAGTTCAACGGCAGTTCGTTCCTAACTGGAGTGGTTGGTGTATTCCATACTTCTAGCGATTGGATTTCATTCAAAACTCACCAAATCACTCCTCCCACCATATTTTGTTGTTGCCCAAGTTTTGGGCTCGATCCGAAATCAATAGGTGTTCCAAATTGGACAATTCGAGTTCAACGGCAGTTCGTTCCTAGTTGGAGTGGTCGGTGTATTCCATACTTCTTGCGATTGGATTTCACTCAAAACACACCAAATGACTCTTCCCACCATATTATGATGTTGCCCAAGTTTGGGGCTCGATCCGAAATCAGTAGGTGTGAGAAATTGGACAATTCAAGTTCAACGGCAGTTCGTTCCTAATTGGAGTGGTTGGTGTATTCCATACTTCTAGCGATTGGATTTCACTCAAAACTAACCAAACGACTCCTCCCACCATATTATGATGTTGCCCAAGTTTTGGGCACAATCCGAAATCAATATGTGTTCCAACTTGGACAATTCAAGTTCAACGGCAGTTCGTTCCTAATTGGAGTGGTTGGTGTATTCCATACTTCTAGCGATTGGATTTCACTCAAAACTCACCAAATGACTCCTCCCACCATATTATGATGTTGCCCATGTTTTGGGCTCGATCCGAAATCAATAAGTGTTCTAAATTGGACAATTCGAGTGCAACGGCAGTTCGTTCCTAATTGGAGTGGTTGGTGTATTCCTTACTTCTAGCGATTGGATTTCACTCAAAACTCACCAAATGACTCCTCCCACCATATTATGATGTTGCCCAAGTTTTGGGCTCGATCCGAAATCAATAGGTGTTCGAAATTGGAGAATTCAAGTTCAACGGCAGCTCGTTCCGAATTGGAGTGGTTGGTGTATTCCATACTTCTAGCGATTGGATTTCATTCAAAACTCACCAAATGACTCCTCCCACCATATTATGATGTTGCCCAAGTTTTGGGCTCGATCCGAAATCAATAGGTGTTCCAAATTGGACAATTCAAGTTCAACGGCAGTTCGTTCCTAATTGGAGTGGTTGGTGTATTCCATAATTCTAGCGATTGGATTTCACTCAAAACTAACCAAATGACTCCTCCAACCATATTATGATGTTGCCCAAGTTTTGGGCTCGATCCGAAATCAATTGGAGTTCCAAATTGGACAATTCAAGTTCAACGGCAGTTCGTTCCTAATTGGAGTGGATGGTGTATTCCATACTTCTAGCGATTGGATTTCACTCAAAACTCACCAAATGACTCCTCAAACCATATTATGATGTTGCCCAGGTTTTGGGCTTGATCCGAAATCCATAGGTGTGAGAAATTGGTCAATTCCATTTCAACGACAGTTCGTTCCAAATTGGAGTGGTTGGTGTATTCCATATGTCTAGCGATTGGATTTCACTCTAAACGCACCAAATGACTCCTTCCAGCATATTATGATGTTTCCCAAGTTTTGGGCTCGATTCGAAATCAATAGGTGTTCCAAATTGGACAATTCAAGTTCAATGGCAGTTCGTTCCTAGTTGGAGTGGTTGGTGTATTCCATACTTCTAGCGTTTGGATTTCACTCAAAACTCACCAAATGACTCCTCCCACCATATTATGATTCTGCCAATGTTTTGGGCTCGATCCGAAATCAATAGGTGTGAGAAATTGGACAATTCAAGTTCAACGGCAGTTCGTTCCTAATTGGAGTGGTTGGTGTATTCCATACTTCTAGCGATTGGATTTCACTCAAAACTCACCCAATGACTCCTCCCACCATATTATGATGTTGCCCAAGTTTTGGGCTCGATCCGAAATCAATAGGTGTTCCAAATTGGACAATTCAAGTTCAACGGCAATTTGTTCCTAATTGGAGTGGTTGGTGTATTCAATACTTCTAGCGATTGGATTTCACTTAAAACTCACCAAATGACTCCTCCCACCATATTATGGTGTTGCCCATGTTTTGGGTTCGATCCGAAATCAATAGTTGTCGGAAATTGGACAATTCAAGTTCAGCGGCAGTTCGATCCTAATTGGAGTGGTTGGTGTATTCAATACTTCTAGCTATTGGATTTCACTTCAAACTCACCAAATGACTCCTCCCACCATATTATGGTGTTGCCCATGTTTTGGGTTCGATCCGAAATCAATAGGTGTTCCAAATTGGACAATTCAAGTTCAACGGCAGTTCGTTCCTAATTGGAGTGGTTGGTGTATTCCATACTTCTAGCGATTGGATTTCACCCAAACCTCACCAAATGACTCCTCCCACCATATTATGGTGTTGCCCATGTTTTGGGTTCGATCCGAAATCAATAGGTGTTCCAAATTGCACAATTCAAGTTCAACGGCAGTTCGTTCCTAATTGGAGTGGTTGGTGTATTCCATACTTCTAGCGATTGGATTTCACTCAAAACTCACCAAATGACTCCTCCCACCATATTATAATGTTGCCCAAGTTTGGGGCTCGATCCGAAATCAATAGGTGTGAGAAATTTGACAATTCAACTTCAACGGCAGTTCGTTCCTAATTGGAGTGGTTGGTGTATTTCATACTTCTAGCGATTGGATTTCACTCAAAACTAACCAAATGACTCCTCCCACCATATTATGATGTTGCCCAAGTTTTGGGCTCGATCCGAAATCAATAGGTGTGAGAAATTGGACAATTCATGTTCAACGGCAGTTCGTTCCTAATTGGAGTGGTTGGTGTATTCCACACTTCTAGCGATTGGATTTCACTCAAAACTCACCAAATGACTCCTCCCACCGTATTACGATGTTGCCCAAGTTTTGGTCTCGATCCGAAATCAATAGGTGTTCCAAATTGGACAATTCAAGTTCAACGGCAGTTCGTTCCTAATTGGAGTGGTTGGTGTATTCCTTACTTCTAGCGATTGGATTTCACTCAAAAGTCACCAAATGACTCCTCCCACCATATTATGATGTTGCCCAAGTTTTGGGCTCGATCCGAAATCAATAGGTGTTCCAAATTGGACAATTCAAGTTCAACGGTAGTTCGTTCCTAATTAGAGTGGTTGGTGTATTCCATACTTCTAGCGATTGGATTTCACTCAAAACTCACCAAATGACTCCCCCCACCATATTATGATGTTGCCCTAGTTTTGGGCTCGATCCGAAATCAATTGGTGTTCCAAATTGGACAATTCAAGTTCAACGGCAGTTCGTTCCTAATTGGAGTGGTTGGTGTATTCCATACTTCTAGCGATTGGATTTCACTCAAAACTCACCAAATGACTCCTCCCCCGATATTATGATGTTGCCCAAGGTTGGGGCTCGATCCGCAATCAATATAGGTGTTCCAAATTGGACAATTCAAGTTGAACGGCAGTTCGTTCCTAATTGGAGTGGTTGGTGTATTCCATACTTCTAGCGATTGGATTTCACTCAAAACTCACCAAAATGACTCCACCCACCATATTATGATGTTGCCCAAGATTTGGGATCGATCCGAAATCAATAGGTGTGAGAAATTGGTCAATTCAGTTCCAACGACAGTTCGTTCGTAATCAGAGTAGTTGTTGTATTCCATACTTCTAGCGTTTGGATTACACTCAAAACACACGACATGACTCCTCCCACCATATTATGATGTTGCCCAAGTTTGGGGCTCAATCCGAAATCAATAGGTGTGGGAAATTGGACAATTCAAGTGCAACGTCTGTTCGTTCCTAATTGGAGTGGCTGGTGTACTCCATACTTCTAGCAATTGGATTTCACTCAAAACTACCCAAATGACTCCTCCCACCATATTATGATGTTGCCCAAGTTTTGGGATCGATCCGAAATCAATAGGTGTTCCAAATTGGACAATTCAAGTTCAACGGCAGTTCGTTCCTAATTGGAGTGGTTGGTGTATTCCATACTTCTAGCGATTGGATTTCACTCAAAACTCACCAAATGACTCCTCCCATCATATTATGATGTGGCCCAAGTTTGGGGCTCGATCCGAAATCAATAGGTGTTCCAAATTGGACAATTCAAGTTCAACGCAGTTCGTTCCTAATTGGAGTGGTTGGTGTATTCCATACTTCTAGCGATTGGATTTCACTCAAAACACACCAAATGACTCCTCCCACCATATTATGACGTTGCCCAAGTTTGGGGCTCGATCCGAAATCAACAGGTGTGAGAAATTTGACAATTGAAGTTCAACGGCAGTTCGTTCCTAATTGGAGTGGTTGGTGTACTCCATACTTTTAGCGATTGGATTTCACTCAAAACTACCCAAATGACTCCTCACACCATATTATGATGTTGCCCAAGTTTTGGGCTCGATCCGAAATCAATAGGTGTGAGAAATTGGTCAATTCAATTTCAACGACAGTTCGTTCCTAATCGGAGTAGTTGTTGTATTCCATACTTCTAGCGATTGGATTTCACTCAAAACTCACCAAATGACTCCTCCCACGATATTATGATGTTGCCCAAGTTTTGGGCTCGATCCGAAATCAATAGGTGTGAGAAATTGGTCAATTCAATTTCAACGACAGTTCGTTCCTAATCGGAGTAGTTGTTGTATTCCATACTTCTGGCGATTGGATTTCACTCAAAATTCCCCAAATGACTCCTCCCACAATATTATGATGTTGCCCAAGTTTTGGGCTCGATCCGAAATCAATAAGTGTGAGAAATTGGACAAGTCAAGTTCAACGGCAGTTCGTTCCTAATTCGAGTGGTTGGTGTATTCCATACTTCTAGCGATTGGATTTCACTCAGAACTCACCAAATGACTCCTCCCACCATATTATGATGTTGCCCAAGTTTTGGGCTTGATCCGAAATCAATAGGTGTGAGAAATTGGACACTTCAAGTTCAACAGCAGTTCGTTCCTAATTGGAGTGGTTGGTGTATTCCATACTTCTAGCGATTGGATTTCACTCAAAACTCACCAAATGACTCCTCTCACCATATTATGATGTTGCCCAAGTTTGGGGCTCGATCCGAAACAATAGGTGTGAGAAATTGGACAATTCAAGTTCAACGGTAGTTCGTTCCTAATTGGAGTGGTTGGTGTATTCCATACTTCTAGCGATTGGATTTCACTCAAAACTCACCAAATGACTTCTCCCACGATATTATGATTTTGCCCAAGTTTTGGGCTCGATCCGAAATCAATAGGTGTGAGAAATTGGTCAATTCAATTTCAACGACAGTTCGTTCCTAATCGGAGTAGTTGCAGTAATCCATACTTCTAGCAATTGGATTTCACTCAAAACTCACCAAATGACTCCTCCCACCATATTATGATGTTTCCCAAGTTTTAGGCTCGATCCGAAATCAATAGGTGTGAGAAATTGGACAATTCAAGTTCAACGGCAGTTCGTTCCAAATTGGAGTGGTTTGTGTATTCCATACTTCTAGCGATTGGATTTCACTCAAAATTCACCAAATGACTCCTCACACCATATTATGATGTTGCCCAAGTTTTGGGATCGATACGAAATCAATAGTTGTGAGAAATTGGTCAATTCAATTTGGACGACAGTTCGTTCCTAATCGGAGTAGTTGTTGTATTCCATACTTCTAGCGATTGGATTTCACTCAAAACTCACCAAATGACACCTCCCACGATATTATGATGTTGCCCAAGTTTAGGGCTCGATCCGAAATCAATAACTGTGAGAAATTGGACAAGTCAAGTTCAACGGCAGTTCATTCCTAATTGGAGTGGTTGGTGTATTCCATACTTCTAGAGATTGGATTTCAATCAAAACTCACCAAATGACTCCTCCCACCCTATTATGATGTTGCCCAAGTTTTGGGCTCGATCCGAAATCAATAGGTGTGAGAAATTGCACAATTCAAGTTCAACGGCAGTTCGTTCCTAATTGGACTGGTTGGTGTATTCCATACTTCTAGTGATTGGATTTCACTCAAAACTCACCAAATGACTCCTCCCACCATATTATGATGTTGCCCAAGTTTTGGGCTCGATCCGAAATCAATAGGTGTTCCAAATTGGACAATTCAAGTTCAACGGCAGTTCGTTCCTAATTGGAGTGGTTGGTGTATTCCAAACTTCTAGCGATTGGATTTCACTCAAAACTCACCAAATGACTCCTCTCACCATATTATGATGTTGCCCAAGTTTTGGGCTCGATCCGAAATCAATAGGTGTTCCAAATTGGACAATTCAAGTTCAACGGCAGTTCGTTCCTAACTGGAGTGGTTGGTGTATTCCAAACTTCTAGCGATTGGATTTCACTCAAAACTCACCAAATGACTCCTCCCACAATATTATGATGTTGCCCAAGTTTTGGGCTCGATCCGAAATCAATAGGTGTGAGAAATTGGATAAGTCAAGTTCAACGGCAGTTCGTTCCTAATTGGAGTGGTTGGTGTATTCCTTACTTCTAGCGATTGGATTTCTCTCAAAACTCACCAAATGACTCCTCCCACAATATTATGATGTTGCCCAAGTTTTGGGCTCGATCCGAAATCAATAGGTGTGAGAAATTGGACAAGTCAAGTTCAACGGCAGTTAGTTCCTAATTGGAGTGGTTGGTGTATTCCATACTTCTAGCGATTGGATTTCACTCAAAACTCACCAAATGAGTCCTCCCACCATATTATGATGTTGCCCTAGTTTTGGGCTCGATCCGAATTCAATTGGCGTGAGAAATTGGACAATTCCAGTTCAACGGCAGTTCCTTCCTACTTGGACTGGTTGGTGTATTCCATACTTCTAGCGATTGGATTTCACTCAAAACTCCCCAAATGACTCCTCCCACCATATTATGATGTTGCCCAAGTTTGGGGCTCGATCCGAAATCAATAGGTGTGAGAAATTGGTGTTCCAAATTGGACAATTGAAGTTCAACGGCAGTTCGTTACTAATTGGAGTGGTTGGTGTATTCCACACTTCTAGCGATTGGATTTCACTCAAAACTCACCAAATGACTCCTCCCACCATATTACGATGTTGCCCAAGTTTTGGGCTCGATCCGAAATCAATAGGTGTGAGAAATTGGTCAATTCAATTCCAACGACAGTTTGTTCCTAATCGGAGTAGTTGTTGAATTCCATACTTCTAGCGTTTGGATTTCGCTCAAAACTCACCAACTGACTCCTCCCACCATATTATGATGTTGGCCAAGTTTTGGGCTCGATCCGAAATCAATAGGTGTGCCAAATTGGACAATTCAAGTTCAACGGCAGTTCGTTCCTAATTGGAGTGGTTGGTATATTCCATACTTCTAGCGATTGTATTTCACTCACCACATGACCCCTCCCACCATATTATAATGTTGCCCAAGTTTGGGGCTCGATCCAAAAAATCAATAGGTTTGAGAAATTGGACAATTCAAGTTCAACGGCAGTTCGTTCCTCATTGGAGTGGTTGGTGTATTCCATACTTCTTGCGATTGGATTTCACTCAAAACTCACCAAATGACTCCTCCCACCGTATTATGATGTTGCACAAGTTTGGGGTTCGATCCGAAATCAATAGGTGTTAGAAATTGGACAATTCAAGTTCAACGGCAGTTCTTTCCTAATGGGAGTGGTTGGTGTATTCCATACTTCTAGGGATTGGATTTCACTCAAAACTCACCAAATGACTCCTCCCACCATATTATGATGTTGCCCAACTTTTGGGTTCGATCCGTAATCAATAGGAGTTCCAAATTGGACAATTCAAGTTCAACGGCAGTTCATTCCTAATTGGAGTGGTTGGTGTATTCCATACTTCTAGCGATTGGATTTCACTCAAAACTCGCCAAATGACTCCTCCCACCATATTATGATGTTGCCCAAGTTTTGGGCTCGATCCGAAATCAATAGGTGTTCCAAATTGGACAATACAAGTTCAACGGCAGTTCGTTCCTAATTGGAGTGGTTGGTGTATTCCATACTTCTAGCGATTGTATTTCACTCAAAACTCACCAAATGACTCCTCCCACCATATGATGATGTTGCCCAAGTTTTGGGCTCGATCCGAAATCAATAGGTGTTCCAAATTGGACAATTCAAGTTCAACGGCAGTTCTTTCCTAATTGGAGTGGTTGGTGTATTCCATACTTCTAGCGATTGGATTTCACTCAAAACTAACCAAATGACTCCTCCCACCATATTACGACGTTGCCCAAGTTTTGGGATCGATCCGAAATCAATAGGTGTGAGAAATTGGACAATTCAAGTTCAACGGCAGTTCGTTCCGAATTGGAGTGGTTGGTGTATTCCATACTTCTAGCGATTGGATTTCACTCAAAACTCACCAAAATGACTCCTCCCACCATATTATGATGTTGCCCAAGCTTTTGGCTAGATCCGAAATCAATAGGTGTTCCAAATTGGAAAATTCATGTTCAACGGCAGTTCGTTCCTAATTGGAGTGGTTGGTGTATTCCATACTACTAGCGATTGTATTTCACTCAAAACTCACCAAATGACTCCTCCCACCGTATTATGGTGTTGCCCAAGTTTTGGGATCAATCCGAAATCAATAGGTGTTCGAAATTGGACAATTCAAGTTCAACGGCAGTTCATTCTTAATTGGAGCGGTTGGTGTATTCCATACTTCTAGCGATTGGATTTCACTCAAAACTCACCAAATGACTCCTCCCACCATATTATGATGTTGCCCAAGTTTGGGGCTCGATCCGAAATCAATAGGTGTGAGAAATTGGACAATTCAAGTTCAACGGCAGTTCGTTCCTAATTGGGGTGGTTGGTGTATTCCATACTTCTAGGGATTGGATTTCACTCAAAACTCACCAAATGACTCCTCCTACCATATTATGATGTTGCCCAAGTTTTGGGCTCGATCCGAAATCAATAGGTGTTCGAAATTGGACAATTCAAGTTCAACGGCAGTTCGTTCCTAGTTGGTGTGGTTGGTGTATTCCATACTTTTAGCGATTGGATTTGACTCAAAACTAACAAAATGACTCCTCCCACCATATTATGATGTTGCCCAAGCTTTTGGCTCGATCCGAAATCAATAGGTGTTCCAAATTGGAAAATTCAAGTTCAACGGAAGTTCGTTCCTAATTGGAGTGGTTGGGGTATTCCATACTTCTAGCGATTGGATTTCCCCCAAAACTCACCAAATGACTCCTCCCACCGTAGTATGATGTCGCACAAGTTTGGGGTTCGATCCGAAATCAATAGGTGTGAGAAATTGGACAATTCAAGTTCAACGGCAGTTCGTTCCTAATTGGAGTGGTTGGTTTATTCCACACTTCTAGCGGTTGGATTTCACTCAAACTCACCAAATGTCTCCTCCCACCATATTATGATGTTGCCCAAGTTTTGGGCTCGATCCGAACTCAATAGGTGTTCCAAATTGGACAATTCAAGTTCAACGGCAGTTCTTTCCTAATTGGAGTGGTTGGTTTATTCCATACTTCTAGCGATTGGATTTCACTCAAAACTCACCAAATGACTCCTCCCACCATATTATGATGTTGCCCAAGTTTGGACTCGATCCGAAATCAATAGGTGTGAGAAATTGGACAATTCAAGTTCAACGGCAGTTCGTTCCTAATTGGAGTGGTTGGTGTATTCCATACTTCTAGCGATTGGATTTCACTCAAAACTCACCAAATGACTCCTCCCTCCATATTATGATGTTGCCCAAGCTTTTGGCCCGATCCAAAATCAATAGGTGTGAGAAATTGGACAATTCAAGTTCAACGGCAGTTCGTTCCTAATTGGAGTGGTTGGTGTATTCCATACTTCTAGCGATTTGATTTCATTCAAAACTCACCAAATGACTCCTCCCACCATATTATGATGTTGCCCAAGTTTTGGGCTCGATCCGAAATCAAGAGGTGTGAGAAATTGGACAATTCAAGTTCAATGGCAGTTCGTTCCTAATTGGGGTGGTTGGTGTATTCCATACTTCTAGCGATTGGATTTCACTCAAAACTCACCAAATGACTCCTCCTACCATATTATGATGTTGCCCAAGTTTTGGGCTCGATCCGAAATCAATAGGTGTTCCAAATTGGACAATTCAAGTTCAACGGCAGTTCGTTCCTAATTGGAGTGGTTGGTGTATTCCATACTTCTAGGGATTGGATTTCCCCCAAAACTCACCAAATGACTCCTCCCACCGTAGTATGATGTCGCACAAGTTTGGGGTTCGATCCGAAATCAATAGGTGTGAGAAATTGGACAATTCAAGTTCAACGGCAGTCCGTTCCTAATTGGAGTGGTTGGTTTATTCCATACTTCTAGTGATTGGATTTCACTCAAACTCACCAAATGTCTCCTCCCACCATATTATGATGTTGCCCAAGTTTTGGGCTCGATCCGAACTCAATAGGTGTTCCAAATTGGACAATTCAAGTTCAACGGCAGTTCGTTCCTAATTGGAGTGGTTGGTGTATTCCATACTTCTAGCGATTGGATTTCACTCAAAACTCACCAAATGACTCCTCCCACCATATTATGATGTTGCCCAAGTTTGGACTCGATACGAAATCAATAGGTGTGAGAAATTGGACAATTTAAGTTCAACGGCAGTTCGTTCCTAATTGGAGTGGTTGGTGTATTCAATACTTCTAGCGATTGCATTTCACTCAAAACTCACCAAATGACTCCTCCCACCATATTATGATGTTGCCCAAGTTTTGGGCTCGATCCGAAATCAATAGGTGTTCCAAATTGGACAATTCAAGTTCAACGGCAGTTCGTTCCTAATTGGAGTGGTTGGTGTATTCCATACTTCTAGCGATTGGATTTCACTCAAACTCACCAAATGACTCCTCCCACCATATTATGATGTTGCCCAAGTTTTGGGCTCGATCCGAAATCAATAGGTCTTCCAAATTGGACAATTCAAGTTCAACGGCAGTTCGTTCCTAATTGGAGTGGTTGGTGTATTCCATACTTCTAGCGATTTGATTTCACTCAAAACTCACCAAATGACTCCTCCCACCATATTATGATGTTGCCCAAGTTTTGGGCTCCATCCGAAATCAATAGGTGTGAGAAATTGGACAATTCAAGTTCAACGGCAGTTCGTTCCTAATTGGAGTGGTTGGTGTATTCCATACTTCTAGCGATTGGATTTCACTCAAAACTCACCAAATGACTCCTCCTACCATATTATGATGTTGCCCAAGTTTTGGGCTCGATCCGAAATCAATAGGTGTTCCAAATTGGACAATTCAAGTTCAACGGCAGTTCGTTCCTAATTGGAGTGGTTGGTGTATTCCATACTTCTAGCGATTGGATTTCACTCAAAACTCACCAAATGACTCCTCCCTCCATATTATGATGTTGCCCAAGCTTTTGGCCCGATCCAAAATCAATAGGTGTGAGAAATTGGACAATTCAAGTTCAACGGCAGTTCGTTCCTAATTGGAGTGGTTGGTGTATTCCATACTTCTAGCGATTTGATTTCATTCAAAACTCACCAAATGACTCCTCCCACCATATTATGATGTTGCCCAAGTTTTGGGCTCGATCCGAAATCAAGAGGTGTGAGAAATTGGACAATTCAAGTTCAATGGCAGTTCGTTCCTAATTGGGGTGGTTGGTGTATTCCATACTTCTAGCGATTGGATTTCACTCAAAACTCACCAAATGACTCCTCCTACCATATTATGATGTTGCCCAAGTTTTGGGCTCGATCCGAAATCAATAGGTGTTCCAAATTGGACAATTCAAGTTCAACGGCAGTTCGTTCCTAATTGGAGTGGTTGGTGTATTCCATACTTCTAGGGATTGGATTTCCCCCAAAACTTACCAAATGACTCCTCCCACCGTAGTATGATGTCGCACAAGTTTGGGGTTCGATCCGAAATCAATAGGTGTGAGAAATTGGACAATTCAAGTTCAACGGCAGTCCGTTCCTAATTGGAGTGGTTGGTTTATTCCATACTTCTAGTGATTGGATTTCACTCAAACTCACCAAATGTCTCCTCCCACCATATTATGATGTTGCCCAAGTTTTGGGCTCGATCCGAACTCAATAGGTGTTCCAAATTGGACAATTCAAGTTCAACGGCAGTTCGTTCCTAATTGGAGTGGTTGGTGTATTCCATACTTCTAGCGATTGGATTTCACTCAAAACTCACCAAATGACTCCTCCCACCATATTATGATGTTGCCCAAGTTTGGACTCGATACGAAATCAATAGGTGTGAGAAATTGGACAATTTAAGTTCAACGGCAGTTCGTTCCTAATTGGAGTGGTTGGTGTATTCAATACTTCTAGCGATTGCATTTCACTCAAAACTCACCAAATGACTCCTCCCACCATATTATGATGTTGCCCAAGTTTTGGGCTCGATCCGAAATCAATAGGTGTTCCAAATTGGACAATTCAAGTTCAACGGCAGTTCGTTCCTAATTGGAGTGGTTGGTGTATTCCATACTTCTAGCGATTGGATTTCACTCAAACTCACCAAATGACTCCTCCCACCATATTATGATGTTGCCCAAGTTTTGGGCTCGATCCGAAATCAATAGGTCTTCCAAATTGGACAATTCAAGTTCAACGGCAGTTCGTTCCTAATTGGAGTGGTTGGTGTATTCCATACTTCTAGCGATTGGATTTCACTCAAAACTCACCAAATGACTCCTCCCACCATATTATGATGTTGCCCAAGTTTTGGGCTCGATCCGAAATCAATAGGTGTGAGAAATTGGACAATTCAAGTTCAACGGCAGTTCGTTCCTAATTGGAGTGGTTGGTGTATTCCATACTTCTAGCGATTGGATTTCACTCAAAACTCACCAAATGACTCCTCCTACCATATTATGATGTTGCCCAAGTTTTGGGCTCGATCCGAAATCAATAGGTGTTCCAAATTGGACAATTCAAGTTCAACGGCAGTTCGTTCCTAATTGGAGTGGTTGGTGTATTCCATACTTCTAGCGATTGGATTTCACTCAAAACTCACCAAATGACTCCTCCCACCATATTATGATGATGCCCAAGTTTTGGGCTCGATCCGAAATCAATAGGTGTGAGAAATTGGACAATTCAAGTTCAACGGCAGTTCGTTCCGAATTGGAGCGGTGTTAAGCTCATAATTTCATACATATACATGCCCTATTTACTTACTTCTTTTGCTTAGTTTCTTAGATTTCTAAGTTATTTGCCTCCCTTTGTGTGTTTTGTAGGCAAATAGAGCAAGAGAGCATAATTCATGCAATTCAAGCATGTTAAAGCCTAATTTGGATGAATGGATGAAGAGCTTAAAAGACAAACTCATTTTGGCTACAGCCCCCTGCCAGTCCAGTTCCGTAGGTCATATTACAAGCTTTGTTTCAGCAACCTACACGGCTCGGATGATGCCACATTCTTCATGAAAGTTGTTCCAATTGGTGTGTACTATAACATATCCAAACTTCAGCCCCATTGGATAAATCTGGAGTCCGTTACCTAGCAAACACAGAACCATGCTCAGGATGGATCTTATCAGCGCGGAAAATGAGTTAGCAATTTGTTTCGGCCTTAACTTCTTCCTCCGACCTTGGATTGGCCCAAATAACATATGGATGCAAAAGAAGACATTCTGAACTTCAATTTCGAGTGCTTAAAGTCCTAATTTGATTAAGAGAAGCCCAAGTTGTAAGCCCTTGAAGTTGCTGGTCATGCTGACCTCAGCATGTGCTGGTTGGATGCTTGGTCATGGTGAGCTAGGTATGAGCTATCATTTCTGGTTGGAAGCTTGGTCATGGTGACATGAAGATGAGCTAGGGCTGCTGGTGGGATCTATTGGTGAAGTGCATCAACCAATTCAAGATTTTCTAATACAAGTGCATCACCCAATTTAGATTTTCTAATACAAGTGCATCAACCATTTCAGATTTTATAAAACAAGTGTTGTATGCATTAGCCATATTGAATTCAGATTTTCACTTCCCCTAGGCCTATAAATAGGGAAGTTCTCTAAGCTTGTAAACACACCCCAAGGGGGGGAGCTCTCAAACACTTCTCTAGAGCTCCCTTCCCTTCTCTCCCTCAAATTCTCTTAGTTTCTCTTTCTAGTTTTCAATTGTTATAATGAGATCTTTTTGCTGAAATTTTCTCTTTAAGTCTTTCCAAGTTCTACTTTAATTTTCATTGTTATGTAAATTCTTTTCTTTAGTTTCAAGTTTGATTAGTTTCCAAGTTTCAATTATGGTTCATGTTCTTATTCATTATGCTTATAAGTTAATATGCTAGTTTGAATGATTGATCACCATTTAGGCTTGCATGTTAGCTATCTTGGTTTGAATTAAGAGTATACACCATGCTTTAATTCGAATTGAACTATGAATAGGAAGAGTATGTATGGACATTCGACAACAGGGATTAGATACATGCTTGGTTGTTTAAATTGTTCTTCTATGCTTAATGGGTTCCTAATGCTTAATTTTAGGTTAGACAACAAATGATCAAATTAGGGAATTAGGAACACAAGGTTATGACCAAACACCATGGCTTAATCATACTTTAGCTAGAATCAATCCGTTAATCTAATTGAACTTGGGAACTTATCTACTTGAGTTAGTTATTTTCTTTCTTTCTTGTTTTATTTATTTCCCTTCTTTTTCATTTCTGTTTTGTGTAGGGAAAATGAATTGAATCATTCAATCACCAATCCTCGTGGGATCGACCTCGCACTTACATACGCTAAACTACCAACGGTTCGTGCACTTGCGAGTATCACAAGTTGAGGATGCAGCTTAATCCATTTTGGTGCAGCTGAATCTACGCAACAAGTTTTTGGCGCCGTTGCCGGGGATCGGTAACATTGTTTGATTCTATTTGGCTTTCCTACTTTATTTTTTTTTTCTTAACTGGACAATTTCAAGTTTTAAAGTTAATGACGTTAATGGACAAGTTGTGTTTGTAGTCCAACAGAAAAGGACAATTGCCCAACAAGCAAGAGAACTGGGTTTAAGTCCCAGCTTACACAACCCATTGGTGCTTGTTGCTTTGAAGCATGGAATTGGACTTGTATTGATTTTTCCTTTTCATTTTTAGTTTTTTTTTTTTTATATTTCGTAATCCTTTAATTCCGTTTCAAGTTTTTGTGTGTGTTTGTTTTAGCAATGTAAATAGGTCAATAAAAATGGAGAGAGATGGCAACTTCAAAGATAGGAAGTGTGGAGTAGTGGGAGAAGTCGCGACCTCCAAATGCATCACGCTCGACCTAATCGCTTCAAGGGGGAGCATTTCAATCCTTTCTCTTTACTTGTTATTATTTTAAATTTCTGTTTCTTTTTTTATAAAAATTTAAAAAAATAAAATAAATTTAAAATTTTAAAAAGATTTTTCATATGAGCTGACTTACGGTAACTCCAGTGAGCACTTCCGTCAATACAGTGTCTAGGAGTTCTTTAGGCGACACCTTCGGTGTCTAAGAAGTTTGGGTTTTAAGCGGGACCATTGTGACCCCTCCAATCTTCCCGGATCCCCTGGCTGTGTTTTCTGAGGCCCTTAACTGGTCATCCGTGAGTTGCTTATATATTCATTTTTTTTTTATAAATTTTTTCTTTCTAAACCTTCTTCTTAACTTTTCCCCTTATCATTTACATGTTCTCAATCATCTTTACTTTGCTTTAACATTGAGGACAATGCTTCATTTAAGTTTGGGGGTGCTGGAAAGTTTTTAGCTTTTGTGTTTGTGTCTGAAAACGTAGGCTTCTTCATTGTTACAATTTTTTTTTTCTGCTACTGTTTTGAAAGTTTGGTCCACGTTGTGTTCTTCATTTTTTCATGCTGAATCCAACGACGTAAAGAACGTTAAATTTGACCAAGTGGTTTGAAAGTTACATGTCAAAACAGATTATATGTTGAAATTGAGCAGAATAGCAATTTGAAACCTCACGTTTTTCTTTTATGTTTCTTTTCTTTGAGTCATTTTCAGTTTTCCTTCCCACACCAATGTTAAATCTTGAGTCTAACTTCTAATATGGCTCTTAGGAATTTGATAAGCATTGTGTTAGGTCTGAATCTTATTCTTTTGCTAGCTAAGTCTCACATAATTATGCTTGAGCTTTCTATGCACTTTAGCCATGATTATACAACTCTTGCATGTCTTACCCAATTGTATGCATTTTTGCTTGTGTGATTAACTGGAATGTCAAGTTTATAACTAAGATATGATTTAGGCCATCTTTGTTAAGCCTCTTTCTTTTTCCTCCATCAACCCATACAATACATATTCCATTGTAAACCCCTTTGTGCTCAAACACTTAGCAATTTCTTTCTATCACCTTATCATCCATTAAACATCCTACCATCTAGGGGACATGTAGAGTATGATTGTATTTGAGATTGTAATGTATTCAAGGCAATAAATGAGCTATTAAAAAAAAATTCAGAAGAAAAAGAGAAAAGAAGTGTGGCCAATGTAGTCACGACCCTAGGGTGATATAAGGAGAAATCAAGGTGATCTAGGGTAAAGAGCCGCAAAATTGGGCCAAATATTATACAAAGTGTGTAAATGTCAAAATCAAATTGTGAAGTGATTCAATTGCAAAATCTGGTATTGTGAGCTTTTCAATTTATGTGCCTTACATTTCAAATGTCAATGATCTTGTTTACATGATATGCTCTACTTTGTTCCTTAGACTTTGTGTTCCAATATCCATTCCTTTTCTAACCATTACATTACATCCATGAGTAAAGTCCTATTGATTTTGGTTTAGCTTGGCAAACTTGTGTTCATTCTTGCAGGAATTCATATCGTTGTTTGAGAAGCATGAGTTGTATCTTCATGGCTATTTCACACACACACCTTGAGCATGATTTTTTGTGAGATTGTGGTAGCACTTGAATAATGTTTAGAAGTTCCTTAGTGCTTGTTTTGTTCCTTGTTGAGCCATGTCTACGAAGTTTAAATTTCTGTCTGGTTGGAAGGTTAACGTTTTTGTATTTTGTTTTGCTTAAGGACTAACAAATCTATTAAGTTTTCTAACCATTTTGTTTTGTAGAGTTAGAAAAACGTTTGTGGGTATCGTATCTGTTAAACCCTCAGGAGACACAACTCCTCCTACTAGGGATGCCTAGAGGTTTAAAGGCTTGTTGCATACGCTCAATGCAATCGAGTTACCTACGAAAGTGGTCTAGTTAACTTCTTGTTTTGTTTTTATTTTTTTGTTTTTATTTTTATTTTTATTTTTTTTCTTTTGTTTTGCTCGAGGACTAGCAAAATCTAAGTTTGGGGGTATGTTAAGCTCATAATTTCATACATATACATGCCCTATTTACTTACTTCTTTTGCTTAGTTTCTTAGATTTCTAAGTTATTTGCCTCCCTTTGTGTGTTTTGTAGGCAAATAGAGCAAGAGAGCATAATTCATGCAATTCAAGCATGTTAAAGCCTAATTTGGATGAATGGATGAAGAGCTTAAAAGACAAACTCATTTTGGCTACAGCCCCCTGCCAGTCCAGTTCCGTAGGTCATATTACAAGCTTTGTTTCAGCAACCTACACGGCTCGGATGATGCCACATTCTTCATGAAAGTTGTTCCAATTGGTGTGTACTATAACATATCCAAACTTCAGCCCCATTGGATAAATCTGGAGTCCGTTACCTAGCAAACACAGAACCATGCTCAGGATGGATCTTATCAGCGCGGAAAATGAGTTAGCAATTTGTTTCGGCCTTAACTTCTTCCTCCGACCTTGGATTGGCCCAAATAACATATGGCTGGAAAGAAGACATTCTGAACTTCAATTTCGAGTGCTTAAAGTCCTAATTTGATTAAGAGAAGCCCAAGTTGTAAGCCCTTGAAGTTGCTGGTCATGCTGACCTCAGCATGTGCTGGTTGGATGCTTGGTCATGGTGAGCTAGGTATGAGCTATCATTTCTGGTTGGAAGCTTGGTCATGGTGACATGAAGATGAGCTAGGGCTGCTGGTGGGATCTATTGGTGAAGTGCATCAACCAATTCAAGATTTTCTAATACAAGTGCATCACCCAATTTAGATTTTCTAATACAAGTGCATCAACCATTTCAGATTTTATAAAACAAGTGTTGTATGCATTAGCCATATTGAATTCAGATTTTCACTTCCCCTAGGCCTATAAATAGGGAAGTTCTCTAAGCTTGTAAACACACCCCAAGGGGGGGAGCTCTCAAACACTTCTCTAGAGCTCCCTTCCCTTCTCTCCCTCAAATTCTCTTAGTTTCTCTTTCTAGTTTTCAATTGTTATAATGAGATCTTTTTGCTGAAATTTTCTCTTTAAGTCTTTCCAAGTTCTACTTTAATTTTCATTGTTATGTAAATTCTTTTCTTTAGTTTCAAGTTTGATTAGTTTCCAAGTTTCAATTATGGTTCATGTTCTTATTCATTATGCTTATAAGTTAATATGCTAGTTTGAATGATTGATCACCATTTAGGCTTGCATGTTAGCTATCTTGGTTTGAATTAAGAGTATACACCATGCTTTAATTCGAATTGAACTATGAATAGGAAGAGTATGTATGGACATTCGACAACAGGGATTAGATACATGCTTGGTTGTTTAAATTGTTCTTCTATGCTTAATGGGTTCCTAATGCTTAATTTTAGGTTAGACAACAAATGATCAAATTAGGGAATTAGGAACACAAGGTTATGACCAAACACCATGGCTTAATCATACTTTAGCTAGAATCAATCCGTTAATCTAATTGAACTTGGGAACTTATCTACTTGAGTTAGTTATTTTCTTTCTTTCTTGTTTTATTTATTTCCCTTCTTTTTCATTTCTGTTTTGTGTAGGGAAAATGAATTGAATCATTCAATCACCAATCCTCGTGGGATCGACCTCGCACTTACATACGCTAAACTACCAACGGTTCGTGCACTTGCGAGTATCACAAGTTGAGGATGCAGCTTAATCCATTTTGGTGCAGCTGAATCTACGCAACAAGCGGTCGGTGTATTCCATACTTCTAGCGATTGGATTTCTCCCAGAACTCACCAATTGACTCCTCCCACCGTATTATGATGTTGCACAAGTTTGGGGTTGGATCCGAAATCAATAGGTGTGAGAAATTGGACAATTCAAGTTCAACGGCAGTTCGTTCCTAATTGGAGTGGTTGGTGTATTCCATACTTCTAGCGATTGTATTTCACTCAAAACTCACCAAATGACTCCTCCCACCGTATTATGGTGTTGCCCAAGTTTTGGGATCAATCCGAAATCAATAGGTGTTCGAAATTGGACAATTCAAGTTCAACGGCAGTTCATTCTTAATTGGAGCGGTTGGTGTATTCCATACTTCTAGCGATTGGATTTCACTCAAAACTCACCAAATGACTCCTCCCACCATATTATGATGTTGCCCAAGTTTGGGGCTCGATCCGAAATCAATAGGTGTGAGAAATTGGACAATTCAAGTTCAACGGCAGTTCGTTCCTAATTGGAGTGGTTGGTGTATTCCATACTTCTAGCGATTGGATTTGACTCAAAACTCACTAAATGACTCCTCCCACCATATTATGATGTTGCCCAGGTTTTGGGCTCGATCCGAAATCAATAGGTGTTCCGAATTGGACAATTCAAGTTCAACGGCAGTTCATTCCTAATTGGAGCGGTTGGTGTATTCCATACTTCTAGCGATTGGATTTCACTCAAAACTCACCAAATGACTCCTCCCACCATATTATGATGTTGCCCAAGTTTGGGGCTCGATCCGAAATCAATAGGTGTTCGAAATTGGACAATTCAAGTTCAACGGCAGTTCGTTCCTAATTGGGGTGGTTGGTGTATTCCATACTTCTAGGGATTGGATTTCACTCAAAACTCACCAAATGACTCCTCCTACCATATTATGATGTTGCCCAAGTTTTGGGCTCGATCCGAAATCAATAGGTGTTCGAAATTGGACAATTCAAGTTCAACGGCAGTTCGTTCCTAGTTGGTGTGGTTGGTGTATTCCATACTTTTAGCGATTGGATTTGACTCAAAACTTACAAAATGACTCCTCCCACCATATTATGATGTTGCCCAAGCTTTTGGCTCGATCCGAAATCAATAGGTGTTCCAAATTGGAAAATTCAAGTTCAACGGCAGTTCGTTCCTAATTGGAGTGGTTGGTGTATTCCATACTTCTAGCGATTGGATTTCCCCCAAAACTCACCAAATGACTCCTCCCACCGTAGTATGATGTCGCACAAGTTTGGGGTTCGATCCGAAATCAATAGGTGTGAGAAATTGGACAATTCAAGTTCAACGGCAGTTCGTTCCTAATTGGAGTGGTTGGTTTATTCCACACTTCTAGCGGTTGGATTTCACTCAAACTCACCAAATGTCTCCTCCCACCATATTATGATGTTGCCCAAGTTTTGGGCTCGATCCGAACTCAATAGGTGTTCCAAATTGGACAATTCAAGTTCAACGGCAGTTCTTTCCTAATTGGAGTGGTTGGTTTATTCCATACTTCTAGCGATTGGATTTCACTCAAAACTCACCAAATGACTCCTCCCACCATATTATGATGTTTCCCAAGTTTGGACTCGATCCGAAATCAATAGGTGTGAGAAATTGGACAATTCAAGTTCAACGGCAGTTCGTTCCTAATTGGAGTGGTTGGTGTATTCCATACTTCTAGCGATTGGATTTCACTCAAAACTCACCAAATGACTCCTCCCTCCATATTATGATGTTGCCCAAGCTTTTGGCTCGATCCAAAATCAATAGGTGTGAGAAATTGGACAATTCAAGTTCAACGGCAGTTCGTTCCTAATTGGAGTGGTTGGTGTATTCCATACTTCTAGCGATTTGATTTCATTCAAAACTCACCAAATGACTCCTCCCACCATATTATGATGTTGCCCAAGTTTTGGGCTCGATCCGAAATCAAGAGGTGTGAGAAATTGGACAATTCAAGTTCAATGGCAGTTCGTTCCTAATTGGGGTGGTTGGTGTATTCCATACTTCTAGCGATTGGATTTCACTCAAAACTCACCAAATGACTCCTCCTACCATATTATGATGTTGCCCAAGTTTTGGGCTCGATCCGAAATCAATAGGTGTTCCAAATTGGACAATTCAAGTTCAACGGCAGTTCGTTCCTAATTGGAGTGGTTGGTGTATTCCATACTTCTAGGGATTGGATTTCCCCCAAAACTCACCAAATGACTCCTCCCACCGTAGTATGATGTCGCACAAGTTTGGGGTTCGATCCGAAATCAATAGGTGTGAGAAATTGGACAATTCAAGTTCAACGGCAGTCCGTTCCTAATTGGAGTGGTTGGTTTATTCCATACTTCTAGTGATTGGATTTCACTCAAACTCACCAAATGTCTCCTCCCACCATATTATGATGTTGCCCAAGTTTTGGGCTCGATCCGAACTCAATAGGTGTTCCAAATTGGACAATTCAAGTTCAACGGCAGTTCGTTCCTAATTGGAGTGGTTGGTGTATTCCATACTTCTAGCGATTGGATTTCACTCAAAACTCACCAAATGACTCCTCCCACCATATTATGATGTTGCCCAAGTTTGGACTCGATACGAAATCAATAGGTGTGAGAAATTGGACAATTTAAGTTCAACGGTAGTTCGTTCCTAATTGGAGTGGTTGGTGTATTCAATACTTCTAGCGATTGCATTTCACTCAAAACTCACCAAATGACTCCTCCCACCATATTATGATGTTGCCCAAGTTTTGGGCTCGATCCGAAATCAATAGGTGTTCCAAATTGGACAATTCAAGTTCAACGGCAGTTCGTTCCTAATTGGAGTGGTTGGTGTATTCCATACTTCTAGCGATTGGATTTCACTCAAACTCACCAAATGACTCCTCCCACCATATTATGATGTTGCCCAAGTTTTGGGCTCGATCCGAAATCAATAGGTCTTCCAAATTGGACAATTCAAGTTCAACGGCAGTTCGTTCCTAATTGGAGTGGTTGGTGTATTCCATACTTCTAGCGATTGGATTTCACTCAAAACTCACCAAATGACTCCTCCCACCATATTATGATGTTGCCCAAGTTTTGGGCTCGATCCGAAATCAATAGGTGTGAGAAATTGGACAATTCAAGTTCAACGGCAGTTCGTTCCTAATTGGAGTGGTTGGTGTATTCCATACTTCTAGCGATTGGATTTCACTCAAAACTCACCAAATGACTCCTCCTACCATATTATGATGTTGCCCAAGTTTTGGGCTCGATCCGAAATCAATAGGTGTTCCAAATTGGACAATTCAAGTTCAACGGCAGTTCGTTCCTAATTGGAGTGGTTGGTGTATTCCATACTTCTAGCGATTGGATTTCACTCAAAACTCACCAAATGACTCCTCCCACCATATTATGATGATGCCCAAGTTTTGGGCTCGATCCGAAATCAATAGGTGTGAGAAATTGGACAATTCAAGTTCAACGGCAGTTCGTTCCGAATTGGAGCGGTCGGTGTATTCCATACTTCTAGCGATTGGATTTCTCCCAGAACTCACCAATTGACTCCTCCCACCGTATTATGATGTTGCACAAGTTTGGGGTTGGATCCGAAATCAATAGGTGTGAGAAATTGGACAATTCAAGTTCAACGGCAGTTCGTTCCTAATTGGAGTGGTTGGTGTATTCCATACTTCTAGCGATTGGATTTCACTCAAAACTCACCAAATGACTCCTCCCACCATATTATGATGTTGCCCAAGTTTTGGGCTCGATCTGAAATCAATAGGTGTTCCAAATTGGACAATTCAAGTTCAACGGCAGTTCGTTCCTAATTGGGGTGGTTGGTGTATCCCATACTTCTAGCGATTGGATTTCACTATAAAAACTCACCAAAATGAATCCTCCCACCATATTATGATGTTGCCCAAGCTTTTGGCTCAATCCGAAATCAATAGGTGTGAGAAATTGGACAATTCAAGTTCAACGGCAGTTTGTTCCTAATTGGAGTGGTTGGTGTATTCCATACTTCCAGCAATTGGATTTCACTCAAAACTCACCAAATGACTCCTCCGACCATATTATGATGTTGCCCAAGTTTTGGGCTCGGTCCGAAATCAATAGGGGTGAGAAATTGGACAATTCAAGTTCAATGGCAGTTCGTTCCTAATTGGGATGGTTGGTATATTCCATACTTCTAGCGATTGGATTTCACTCAAAACTCACCAAATGACTCCTCCTACCATATTATGATGTTGCCCAAGTTTTGGGCTCAATCCGAAATCAATACTTGTTCCAAATTGGACAATTCAAGTTCAACGGCAGTTCGTTCCTAATTGGAGTGGTTGGTGTATTCCATAC